>NW_026606698.1:87500-380000 GCF_029890125.1 Rhinichthys klamathensis goyatoka
TTAGAGCTGGATTTGCACTCTATGGGGATCCGATACCTTTATGAAAAATAATTTCGTAGCTAATTAAATGATGTATAATATGCATGACTTTCCCATAAATAAAATGTCCTGATGCCTGATACTAGCAGAACTAATTATTGTGTGTCAAACAAGCATCTGAGCGTCTCGTTTATTGGATTTTTGTGGGATTTGTGGGATTTGTATGATAGTGGGAATCTGGAGTTAATCTGTCATCATGTGTGATCGCTGCTGCCCCCTTCAGGACACACACACACACACACACACACACATCTGCAGAAATCATTCATCTGACTGAGATCAAAGCCACTTCAGGTTAAACAACGACATTACTTCAATATGCATAAACATAAAGTTTAATTCAGTCAAATGCATAATCCGAGCCTCGTTTACATCCACTGCAAATCACTGAGTTTCGGCAAATAATCCTAATAATCTTAAAGCGACACTAAAGTCATGCATGAAAACAAACTAAAGTGCATTCATAAAATGCACAGGTGAGGTGTGTAAAATTTACTGTTTATTAAACACACAGATGTGTGTTCAGATCTCATGCTGTTCAGGAAAGCGAGAAACAAATGAAGATCAACATTAGAGTCCAACACACACACACACACACACTGAAACACTGTAACAGCCGAGAAGGAGCGAGCGAATGTTCGGCATCAAATATTTGACTGTTTTGCATTAAAAATAAGATAAAAAAAAAGCTGAAAGGCACGTCTCTCTCTCTCTCTCTCTCTCTCTGTGTGTGTGTGTGTTATCTGGTTAAACACCGCTGGCACACACACGGAATCTAACGGCTCACTTCTGAGAACAGAACATATTTTAGAGAGCTTTATGCGATAAATATATGGCACTAAAGGATCACCATATTCGTGTTTATACGGCACCATGGTACATATCCAGAAAACATAATCATATCCATGTTATCAAGTCATACACGGTACTTTGTGTCAGTTTGTGCGCGGAACACCAAAGCGCAACACAAAGACGGATTTTCACAATCTTCTTCATCGGTTGTTTATTAGAGAGAGAGAAAGAGTCTCGCAGAGGAAATGAGCTCATTTATATTGAACAGACATTCGTGCATTTGGAAAGTTTCGTCTCAGTCCGACATCAAACACCAGAAGCGGACTCACGGAGTCACTAAAGTAACTTTATAAACTTGATTCGATCCGTTAGATTGAGTGCGTGAGGAGAATCTCAGGCAAACTTCAGCGAATATTTTACGCATGACGAACTTTCTGAATCTCTCTGGAAATATACCCGATGGTCTTACCTTGGGATTCTGGAACTGTTCCGGAGGAGATCAAAAGAATATCGGCGAAAAAGAGAAACCCCGTTAAAAGTCTCCGGTCCATCGCGCGAGCCTCGCAAACGCCTCCGCGCGCTCCTCTCGTGCTCCTCCGCGACACACCGAGAGTATTCCCGTTCGTCTGAGCCGTTACACCCCCGTCCGCGTGTTTGCACTAGTTTAACCGAGTCCGTTCGCCGTTACTGAGTTTAGGAGCGCCGCCGGAGGAGCGTGACGTCACTGCAACGCACTCACGGACGCGCGCGCCCTCTCTCTCTCTCTCTCTCTCTCTCTCTCTCTCTCTCTCTCTCTCTCTCTCTCTCTCTCTCTCTCTCAAGATTCAAATGGCTTTATTGACATCGTGAAAGAAATCTTTCTTCAAATTGCCAAAACATTCATAACACTATAGGCTACAATACAAATTAATTAATAATAATAAAATAATAAAAATGAATTACAAATTTTACATGAAAATAAACATAGCAATAACATTTTTGAATACTCTAGTATTTATAACAGTGTCTTTATTATAAGCTCTGGATTTTTTCCTAAATCCAGTTGCGTAGTTTCAATGAGAGATGCGCGTGCACATCATCATCAGAGCGGGGTAATATTCCCAAAAGTCACACACGGAACTGCTGCCTCTGTGTGTGTGTGTGTGTGTGTGTGTGTGAGAGAGAGAAAGAGAGAGAGAGAGAGAGAGAGAGAGAGAGAGAGAGAGAGAGAGAGAGAGAGAGAGAGAGAGAGAGAGAGAGAGAGAGAGAGAGAGAGAGAGAGGATTAAATTCACCTTTATTATTACAATTTACTCGCTATTATTACAACAGATTTACAAAAACAGTTTTTTTAAATAAATAAATTATTACTTTCTCCCCCCCCCCCTTTTTTTTTTTAAAACCTCAGAACCAATTCACTGTCATACAGTGTACATAATACTTCATTTATTCCCCATAATTCTCTAAACTTTGGTAGAGATTCCACCAACTTGTAGTATGCATACTCCACCCTAATTCGAGAAGCTACCAAACCTAAAAACATAGGCACAACGCTTGTTGACCTTTGCCCCAACAGTCTGTTTTTCCTTGTCTTCCAAATAGCCAATTTTGCAGTGCCAGATAAAAAATTAATTAAAACCGTCACATTTTTCTTTTGCAATGAATACTTTGGCCCGAAAATGAACAATTGAAAAGAAAAAACTTCACCCAGGGACATAAAACAATTGCTTAAAAAATCAAAAAGATTATCCAATCGTGAACACTGCACAAAAAGATGAAAAATTGACTCCGTCTCAGAACAAAACGGGCAACCCACCCCAACACTAGGATTGAGATGTACCACATGTCTGTTTGTAGCTATTGCCCCATGTACAATCCTCCACTGGAGGTCACCTGTCCTCTTGTCGATCGGACATTTGTACAGGGTACGCCAGCTGCCTTTAGGGGAAGAGTCAGATCCAAAGAACTGTGTCCATCTTGTTGAAGAAACTCCATTCAAAAATTGCATGTTGGAAACTTTAACACATATCAAATAGAGAGATTTCTTTCCAGCAGAATCAAAACCTTCCAAAACTGGTGTTTTCAGAGTCAGTAATCGGCTTTCATCTTCTACCCAGTCTTCCACAGCCGGGCTTACATTAATTAATGGAAAAAGATGACCATACCCCTCAACCCACTCATTTAGGGCGTCTGGGTTCTTCAAAAAAACTTGATAATCTGCGCTCAAGTCCTTGAAAATCCCTGCAATGCACTGTTGTAAAAAACGGACTGATTTCACACCACTTCTTTGACTCAAGTCTTGCAAGTCACTTCTCAGGATATGTCCCAGCTTGTTGCACCCAGCCGCTAACAGTCGTGCTCGCACATTTTCAGATGACAACAGTCTTGAAGATAAAAAGGAGTTAAAAAACAAAGGTTCCTCAAACAACCAATGACCAGCAGGTGTATTAGATGATCTTGATACGATGAAAACCTTCCAGGCCTCCAGCACAGATCTATAAAAGGGGGTGAGATCTGCCATTTCTTTCTCTTGCAATTGCATTAAAAACAAATGTTTGTCAAAGCCCATTCCACCTGCCCTCCTCAAAAGAGATGTTGCAGTGTCCATCCAGGCAGAGTTTTTATTAAACAAGAGTCTTTGGGCTGTCTGCAGCCGAAAAGTCATTATCCTGGACTTAATATCCACCAAGCCCTGCCCGCCTTCTTGTACTGGGAGATACAAAGCCGCTGCTCGAATCCAGTGTTGTCCTGACCAGAAGAAAGTCACCAAACTCCTTTGAATGCTTTGAATTAATCCTGTAGGTGGCTGCAATACACACAGTTTATGCCAAAGAGTAGAAACCACTAGATTATTAGCAACCAAAACTCTTCCCCTGTAGGACAGCTGGGGTAGCAACCATTTCCAGCGAGACAATCGGGTACACACTCTTTCCTCTAAACCCTCCCAATTTAACTTTTGAGACTCACTTTTCCCAAAATGAACACCTAAAATCTTTAATCCCTCTCTTTTCCATGTAAGATCTCCTGGCAACTGTGGAAGATTTTCAACAGAAAACTGCCCTGCCCAAAAAGCCTCACTTTTTTCCCAGTTCACTCTCGCCGATGAGGCCTTCTCATACACATTGATTGCATTAACCAGAGCATTAATGTCTTTTTCATGATTAACAAACACAGTCACATCATCAGCATAAGCACTTACAGTAATACTTGAACTCTGAGATAAACCAGGAGCAATAAAACCAGACAAAGTTTTACGTAATTTAAAAAGAAGAGGCTCAATAGCAATGCTATATAGCTGCCCTGATAAAGGACAACCTTGTCTGATACCCCTTGAGACTGGGATTGGCCGGCTTAACCCACCTCCCACTTTAACAATGCAAGCAGCCCCAGAATACAGCAATTTAACCATGTTTAAGAAAGAATCACCAATACCAAAAGCTTTTAAAACATAAAAAAGATAACCATGATCAACCCGATCAAAGGCTTTCTCTTGATCTAAAGAAATTAAACCAACTTTCAGTTCAAAACTTTTACAAATATCTAAAATATCCCGAATTAAAAACAAATTATCCATTATTGTTCTTTCTGGGATACAATAAGTTTGATCTTTTTGTACAATCAAGTTGAGATATTTTTTAAGTCTATTAGCAAGACATTTTGACATAATTTTGTAATCCGTAGTCAGTAATGCAACAGGCCTCCAGTTTTTTAAAAGAGATAAATCTCCCTTTTTTGGTAATAAAGATAGCACAGCGCGTTGACAAGAGATAGGCAAACAACCATCTTTGCTACATTCACAGAAAACCTCATACAAATCTTCTCCAATATAGTTCCAGAAACGCTTGTAAAATTCAGACGGCAACCCATCAATACCAGGAGATCGTCCAATACCAAGCTGACCAACTGCAGTCGTGAGTTCTTGAAGAGATAGTTCAGTGTCCAAGGCAGTCTTAGAGTCTGAGTCTATTTGAGGCAAGTCTTGAATTAGCTGCTCGGCACAGTCAGTATCACATTGTTCAGCAGCATAAAGAGTGGAATAAAAAGTCACTGCATGATGCCTCATCTCCGTAATATTACTGGTCACCCTCCCATCAGGAAGGCGAAGACATGACATCTGTTTCTGTTGTGCCACTTTGTGCTCCAAATTAAAAAAATAAGCACTAGGAGCATCCATGTCATTAACAGAGACAAAACGAGACCTTACAAGAGCTCCCTTCACCCTTTCATTCAAAAACAACCCCAGTTCTCTTTTTTTTTCTTGCAGGTTGTTAAACAGATTAGGATCATATCTATGAATTAGATCCATCTCCATATTTGATATGTCCTTTTCAATTGACTGAATATTTTCTCTCAATTTAATAGTGGAATTAGCAGTATGTTGCAAACAAAACAATTTAATGTTTGTTTTCCCTATTTCCCACCACTGTTTTAAATTTTCAAAAGTGCCTTTACACAATCTCCACTGTTGCCAAAAAGTCTCAAAATGTTTGCAAAAATTAAGATCTTGAAGCAATTTAGTGTTAAAATGCCAATAAGAAGACCTCTTTGTACTCTTGGACATATTTATAGTAAGAGAAACCAAATGATGATCTGTGTACCCTACTGGAATAATACAACAATCAATACTCCGACTACTAAGATGATTGGACATATAGATCCTGTCCAATCGAGCAGCGCTGACTCTGTTATCTGTCATTTTAATCCAAGTATATTGTCTCACTTGTGGATGTTTGATCCGCCACATATCTAAAAGATCTATTTCTCGAATTATTTTTGATAATTGAGATGAAGACTGAAGATGAGGTTCTTCACTTGTGCGATCAATAGTAAAATTCTCAGTACAGTTCCAATCACCTCCCATGATTATATTTCCATCTGCACATAACATTAGAGCATTTCTTAACATACTGAAAAAAATGTTCCGTTCATGTCCCACATTAGGTGCATATGCATTTACAAAGTAAAAAAGAACTCCATCAATATCAGCTTTTACTACTACTAATCTTCCATTTACAGGTTCCTCTTTTTTTAAAACATTAACTCTTAAATCTGGAGAGAATAAGATTGCCAGCCCAGCACTCACATTTGTTTTATGGCTAAGTATATATTGCCCTTTCCACCATAATCCCCACTCAAATTCATTAGCAATATCGCTATGTGTTTCTTGAAGGAAAATAACATTTAATTGTTTCTGCTCTATTGTTTCAAATACAAGAGCACGCTTACATTCATCCCTTCCACCATTAATATTAAGTGAGCCAACCCTCAATACTTCCATTAAAAAAACTGGAAGAAAAAGCAGACAGGCAGAAAAGAGCAGAAAAATAGAAAAAGACACCATGTGAAGCTTAAAAAAACAACAATTACAACAGTACTTCTGACATTCTCTTTTTCTCTATTTTCCGAGCCTTTCTAACAGTGGTTAAGTGCTTCTTTAGACGAAACCTCTTCTTTTCACTCAGGAGATCAACCCCCACAGTCTTCTGAAGAAATGTAACTGACTTAACAAATTTCTCTACATCAGGAAAGAATTCCTTGACATCAACCTGCTTTCCAAAAGTATTATCCAGAAACTGATCAATTTCCTCTAAAGTATATAAAGAGAGTTCCTTCTGGGGATCTTGAGAGCTCTCCTCAAACCCATACTGTGAGCAGGAGTCCATATCCACCACAGAAGCAGACTCATCTGACAGATCATCCTCAACTGCTGTCACTGAACCTGTTCGACTCTTCTCTGCATCACACACATACTGAGCAGAACTAGTACTTGGCAATACATTCTCGTCACATTTATTGTCCTGTTCAACAACTAAGTGTTCTTTACTCTTAACCACATCATCACCAGTATATGAACTTGTTGCCGCTACCACTGGTATCTCTGAGGTATTCACCGCTACATTTAAAGCCACGTTCACCTCTGACTGCCTTACCTCCGTGAGGCCTGAAATCTCCTCCGGACCTGTTTGTATTGATGAAGCCTGAGCATCATTCTCTACCACTGGGCCGATGTTTTCCTGTCCACGATCTTTATGCGGGCACATCTGCCGTTTATGGCCGACATCACCGCATTCAAAACAACGCAAGCTTCCGGTAGTTGCATAAATCATATATGCTCCCCCTTCATGTTTTATGCGAAAAGAAACGTTAAGTGAGCGATCTGGTGATTCTAAAAACATGTAAACCTGTCTCCTAAAAGACATAACATGCTTCAATGACGGGTTCTTACACCCCAGAGAAATCGCTCTGAAAGGACTCGCAATCTTTCCAAACCGCACTAACTCACGCTCTAATACATCATCAGAGATGAACGGCGGAATATTCGATATCACTACCCTACTCGATGCATTATGCAGCGGTGTAACTTGCACTAATTCATCTTTAATGATAAGCCCACTTTCAATCACTTGATTTACAAGTTGTTGTTGTTTCAAAAAAACGACTACAGCTCTATTCATTCTAGAAGCAGAAGAAATATTATCATGCCCTACCTTCTCTCCTACCGCAACTAAAACATCCTCCACCGTTACTCCGTCCTCCGGCATACACCTGAAGCCATTGCGCAGAGAGATAGATGGCGTCTCCGCATGGAACGCCATCTTCCTCTTACACGACTCCCACTTTTCCAACAACAAAAAATAACTAATACCAAACCATACAAAAATAAAAAAAAGAAGAAAAAAGATTGAAAAAAAAACAAACAAACAAAAAAAAGTGAAACTTTCACAGCTTCACTCCCGCCCAGCACTACTCTCACCCACAACCTCCCAACACGCACCACGTGAGAGAGAGAGAGAGAGAGAGAGAGTGTGTGTGTGTGTGTGTGTGTGTGTGTGTGTGTGTGTGTGTGTGTGTGTGTGTGTGTGTGTGTGTGAGAGAGAGAGAGGCACCAGCAGCGCTACGATGTTTCAGCGTGTTTTAAACCGTCTGTGTTTGTAACGACAGAATCATGTGAGGAACTGCACAAACTTCACCGCGGGAAACTTCACACACACGAGGATATTCACTTTAGTTTGGAGGAGATTCTGAGACGACAGGTTTAACGTGCAAACAAACCCGCGGAACTTACATTTGTGTCGCTGAAGGTTTCAGAGCTGTGCCAGAACCAAACCTATCAGAGTCACGAAGTTTTAAAGCGCTGCTGGATTCACAGTAACATTGACGATACTCAACGCTCTTAACATTTTCAAGTGAATTCTGAAGTATGTTCAAGAACATTTTAAGTGTTTTGGGGGATATTTGTTGCAACTTTCAAGTGGAGGACAAACCGTAAAGCCATCGACGGAGTGACACCTTCATTTTATCATCACAGTCAAGTGCCTCAAAAAGGTAACAGACAAACACACATGCATATTGAAGTAGACATATTGCAATCGTTTGAGCCAGCAGATGTTATCCTGTCAACATGCATAATTCAAATATAAAGGCTGCCATTCATATGTTGGAGCTTTCTGTTTGAATAATGATGCTCTTATCTTGCGTCTGAAGATGTTGCAGGTTTTTATTCTTCATGGCTGCTGTATTTGTGTTTAAAAGAGACCGCACGTGAGGTTCAGTGTTTCTCATGAGAACAATGACCAGCACACAGTCTCTCTGACCACAGCAGAACATGCTGGATATCAGTCCAGTCCAACACTGACACCTTATTCAGAGCTCTTCATTAAACTGCATGAGAGATTGCTTAAAGCTTAAGAAATCTACTGCAGTATACACAAGACGAAACTGCTTTTTATTAGTATTATTAGTTGGCCTATTGTATTTAAAATGGCATTTTGGATGTTCAAGTGGCTTTCCATAAAATTGGCACCTTGTTCAACTCAAATTTATTTACAGACATTTAGAAATTAAAAATGTTATATATAGAACTAATGTTTTATATATGTATATATATATATATATATATATATATATATATATATTATTTATATGTGTGTGTGTGTGTGTGTGTGTACTGTATATATATATGTATTTATTAATATTATTCTAATATATTAAAATTATATTATTTTAATGTCTAAAAAATATTTATTTATTTATTAAACTCTTGGTTTCACATATTATATATATATATATATATATATATATATATATAATTTAGAGATTTGTTTAAATTTCATTTAGAGATTTGTGTTTTTTTCAGCTGGTGAAACCAATGTGAAACAAACCAAGTTTAATAATAAATAAATAAATATGTATTTAAAAAATATCACCATATATATATATATATATATAGTAAAAGTAAAATTAAGAGACATAAGGTATAAGAATATTATTGTAATATTTAATATAACACATATTTTAGTATTAAAATATGAAAAAGTGGAAAAATACTGAAAAAGACACAAATCTCTGAATTAAAGTTAAAATTTTGTGTTATTTTCATGCCTTGTTTTTATTTTAACCATACTTGAATCGTTATGGAGCACATTGTGATTTTCAGTGAGATTTGGTTATGTCATTTATGATTTATTAGAACCTATATTATTTGCCTCCTGCTGGTATTTCAGGGTGGCCTTCTAGCCTATATTTGAACTTTAATGGCTTGATACGCAATCTTATCGGTTTGCTGTGGCTTCCTGCACCTGATCGGCCATTTACATGTCAAAAGATAAGAGAGCTGTATTTCAGAGAAGAGAAAGCGTCCTGAGCTGTGTAAATATAAATGTCTTTACAGTTGTTTGCCAAACATATGCTTGCGGAAGCTTACTAAAGCTGTTTAACCAGTCTTGCTTGGATTAGTTTGTGGGATACTTTGGCCATTGGGTCATGCCTTCCATTGTCAAAATGAATAGCTTAACCTGGACTAGAGTGACTGGAGAGCATCAATGTCAGTCTGGCTTCAGCGCTGAGATTTACTGACTTACCTTCTGCTCATGGTCTCAGACTCTCATGTTGACTCTCATACTGTGTTTATGCAGATATTATTGACCCACATTAGACAGTGTTTTGATTCACAGCTGCTGTAAGATTAAAGGTCACAGGGGAAACAAATGGGTCATCAGGGTTATCTTGATAGCTTTAAGCATTTTATTGTCCTGTTTCTATGTTAGTGTACAGGTATTATATTCTTGAGATAATAATTGGAGGTGTTTGTTAAAGCAAGTATCATTATACTTAGTATCATATATAGTAAATAGTATCATATATTTTTCAGTGACCCCGATTCTTGAACCATTTTTCCCATTGGGCTTTTTAAAAATTCTCTATTAAAGAGGTATAAGCCATGAACCAAACCAACCAGCTATGAGGTGATTCACTACATTAGGACCTATGATTTGAAGCAAATAAATATTTGAAAATCATACATAAAGACAAAGATACAAGTCGGAGTACCTAATGGCTTTAAATGAGGGCTTTAATGATGGGCTTCAATCCCATGACAGTCTAATTAAAAATTATGGAGAATGTATTTAAACGCATTTAAAAATGTATTTAAAGAAGTTGATTAAATGTCTAGTTCAGTCAGAACGCACAGGTTGATTTGCTTTACATGTAATCTGCAAGCAATCACATCATTACCACAGCTGATTGGCCTCTGCTGATTCTGCAGCCAATCAAATTGTTTGCTCAACATTTAAATAGTCTGATGGTTCATTGTTGTTCGATTCTCTGATTGGTGGAGATTTCTCTGCAGAATCATAGATGATTTAGTTTCTCACCAGAATTCATGCTGTTAAACACGATTCTACGGAGCCCCCCTAGTCCCACTTTGGCAAAAAAAATTATTATAACTATCTCGTGGCCTCAAGATTCGTGGCCTCAAGATAGTATCTCGTGGCCTCAAGATAGTATCTCGTGGCCTCAAGATACTATCTCGTGGCCTCAAGATAGAGATACTATCTTGAGGCCACGAGTTACTATCTTGAGGCCACGAGATACTATCTTGAGGCCACGAGTTACTATCTTGAGGCCACGAGATAGTTATAATACATTTTTTTGACAAAGTGGGACTAGGGGGGCTCCGTACGATTCATTTAAAAACAAAAGTTAAAATTTTGTTGGTTGATGGCTTCAACAAAAGCATATACCATTGTTATACTGTATGCATAACAACCTTGTAGCTCACAGTAGGTCTGTCTTGAAAGATTTCATATAAATAATTCAAAATCAATTCCCATATGGATAAAATTAAAGGGATAGTTCACCCAAAAATTTAAATTCTGTCATTAATTACTCACCCTCATGTCATTCAAAACCCATAAGACTTTTGTTCATCTTCGGAACACAAATGAAGATATTTTATTATTATTATTCACTGCAACGCAACGTAACGACCACTTTCAAGGACCAAAAAGGTAGTAAAGACCTTGTTAAATAGTCCATGTGACTACAGTGGTTCAACCCTTATGTTATGAAGCGACGAGAATACTTTTTCTGAACAGCATCAGAGACTGACACAGAAGAGAAGAAATTGTAAAGCTAGTTATTTTTGTTTTGTTTTCGGTTTTCACACACAAAAAGTATCCTCGTCGCTTCATAACACGGGTCTTACGGGTCAGTAATAACGACAGAATTTTCATTTTTGGGTGAACTATCCCTTTAAAGGATTAGTTCACCTCAAAATGAAAATTTCCTGAGAATTTACTCACCCAAATGCCATCCAAGATGTTCATGTCTTTCTTTCTTCAGTGGAAAAGAAATTAAGTTTGAGGAAAACATTTCAGGATTTTTCTCCACACAATGGACTTCAAGCTCCACCAACATGTTGAAGTCCAAATCAATGCAGTTTCAAAGGGCTTTGAAGAGCTTCACACGACTCTGCACGATCCCAGCTGAGGAATAGGGTCTTATCTAGCGAAACGATCGGTCATTTAAATTAAAAAAAAATATATATATATACTTTTTAACCACAATTGTTCGTCTTGTGCTGGTCAGCGACGCGCCAGCACTGTAAAAAATGATCGTGATTTTAACGGTAAAAGACTGTAAAAATGCTATAGTGCAAAACTGTTAATTGGTTAACAGAAAGTTTCCTTACTATATACGGTAAATAACTGTGATAGATCTAACGGTACATTTAATGTAATTTTACAGTAAAATACCGTAAAGTTTTTGAAAGTGAAAAGTACAACTCATTGTATAATTTACAGTGAAAAACTGTAAATTGACTTTCCCACAATTCCCTGCATGACACTTCACATTTGATTTATTTTTGTTGAAATAACTGTTTCTTCTTAGTTTTCTTAGTTCTTTTCTAATCAGTTATGTACATTAGGGTTTTATGTTACATTTAATGTTGTTAAATTAATGTTTATTGCATTTTTAAAATTTCATGTGTTACCATGATGCTGTTTAATGTTTGTGTGAATGACACTGTGCAGCTTCAACATAATAGTATTAACTTTCTTGTGGAAGATTGCTTGTGAAGAGCTTTGATTTATCATGTGACTCTCATCACTGCTGTGATGATTGTTAGTTGTCAGTGTATTACAATGGTACAAAACAGATATTAATACTTCGATAGGTTGGTAAATGATCATTATGTCAGATAATGAATTACGGTTTATTACTGTAAATTTTAAGTCAAGTCTGTAAAACCAAAAACGTTGATACCGTATTTTTGACGGTAAAGTTCTGGTAACCACAGCTGCCAGTTTTTTTCCGTAAAAACAACGGGATTTTTTTTACAGTAAGGGATTACGTCATCACGTTGGAAACGTGTTGGTTGCATCTGAAGTCCATTGTGTGGAGAAAAATCCTGAAATGTTTTCCTCAAACTTAATTTCTTTTCCACTGAAGAAAGAAAGACTTGAACATCTTGGATGGCATTTGCGTGAGTAAATTAACAGGAAATTTTCATTTTGAGGTGAACTAATTCTTTCATGGGACTTTTACTTCTGGAACCCGATTGTTTCATTCTATTACTGATCCTCATACTTAAGAGCATGGACCAGTATGCAACTCAGAATACCCTAGCAACGCCCTGGCAACAGTGTAGCAACTAAGAATCATGGCACTCTTAAATGGCCAAACTCCACTTATAAATGGTTGCATCATTCCATGTCCATCTGTAGGTTTTCTTACTTTGTCTAATTTATTCTGTACTTTGTCAAATTCATTAATTTTAGTAAATTTCACTCTAAATAAATCATATCTTTTTCCCTATTTTCATCAATAGTATGTTTTAGAAACTTCTAATGCATGCTGTACATGTCTTTGCTATAATTGACCCCTCATCAACTAGTTTTCTTTTAGTACCAAACCAGATTACAGGCTTTTAGAACTAAAAGCAAAAGAATAGCTTGGAAGAAGATTATGTTCGTTACAGCTACTACAATCTATAAATGGAAGTATTGTGAGGCGGCTCAGGCTAATGCTGAGATCATGCCTTGTTCATGCATGGGAAAGTCACAAGACCAGGTTTGGGCTTTTTCCTCACAGATCTACCTGGGTGGTGGTGATTTTATTGCGTTTTTGCACAGTCAAAAACCCACTTGAGCTGTTTTTGGCAGCAGGGCTCCACGGGTGTTTAATAGACATATCATGTCATCAAGTTATATTTTCTGACTTATTTTGCACCTGGTTCATGCCAAGATACTACTTAAGATTTCCTGCAATCCCAGATGTTGTGCTTCACTGCCACTGGCTGGTCTGCACATGTCAACATCATTTTTGTTAGCATGCATGTGATTCTTCTGGGGTATTTGAGTATCTCAACAGCAGGTACAGATCTGGATAAACCTTCCCTGAGGGCTGCTAATGTGAGAAAGGTGGTACTTGTTAACGAAAATAAGATCTAATGAGCCCCTATTAACTGTTTAACTGATTACCGAGACAGGAAGTTGGTGCTTATCCAGGTACGAAATGATGTTTCACTGTGTAGCTTCGATTAAATCAGGAATCTCAATGTAGCTTGATATTGTCGCCCGAAGGAAGTAACAGTATTCAAGGGAAACTCAACCACAAAAAGATTTTTAATTAATTTTACAGTGATTTTTTTAATTTTTTAATAAATGTTCTACTGACAATGTGTGTGGGGTTTACCATCAGTGTTGTTATTGTTAATTAAAACTTAATGAAAAGTTTTTTAAAAAAAAATACTAAAGTGGTGTGCACATCCCAAACACCCAGATTGGGCTCAGGTGCAGGACAACTAGTGATATAAACACAGGTAGTGTCTATTTAAAGTTGACTTCACTCTACATTGGTATTGTGCCTGATGAAGATCTGAGGGGTCGAAACGTTGCCTTTTAATAAATCCTTTGGAAGTTTGGAACAGTAATTTTCAGTGTGCGTACTTCACACTTCTTTATTTAATTAAAACTTAAACCATTAATAATAATTTCATTAAAATAAAATATAAATATTAGATAAACTTAAAATAAAATATAAATATTAGATAAACTTAAAATTAGATATGTTGCAGAATTGTTGGCAACTACATGTAATAAAAAAAATTAAAGTTGAAGTACCTACATTAATAAAAAGCTGACATAAAAATAGATTAAAGCTAAATAGAAATGTAAAAAAAAAAAAAAAAAAAAACAGAAAATGACAAAGGCACAAAACAAAATTACTAAAAGAAAACTGAAAATATAAAAACAAAAGAATTAAAAAAATGCCTAAATGCTAGAATAGTACTATAATGCAATAATATAATAGTAGTAGTATGTTTTATTGTCCTCCGGGTGATGACTAATACAGTAAGTTTTGATGTATTCTTTTTTTCCATGCGTCTCATTTACTTATTAAATTATATTAGCGCCATTATATTGGCCATATTGGTCTCTAGATATATCTGAAGCCAGTATCAGTCGAGCTCTACTTTTTTCCATCTATTGTTGATTTTATGAAATAAAAATGTGTGTGATTGTGAAACGCAATGGCACACATTCTATTTGCTAGCATGATATTTCCACCGGTAGTATCCACCCACCCCTAGAAATGCCACCGTAATGCCACAGGAAGATTGTTGGCTTACTGTCCTTCCTCTGACCAGGGTCATCCTGCTTGACCTGTGCTTTGGCCCCATGGCAGCCTGGATCATCCAGGATTAGCTGCAGAATAATACAGCTGCTAATCAGGCTGTCTCTGCGACTAGCTGTCCACGCTGTTCACTCTGTTAAAGAGCTGTGCTTCACCTTTCATCTGCCTGTAGTCCAGACTGACACACACAAGCTCCTCAGTGGTGTTTGCGTGATGCTTTAAAAAATAAATAAAAAAATGCAGTTAAAAAGTTTGACAAGTGAACTGTTTTTGCATTTTAAATGCATATTGCTCATATTTTTGTGAAACGTAATCAGTGTTATTTTAGTATTAGGCGTATATATAAAAAAATATATATATATATTAATTTTATTTTTGTATGTTTGCATCCTATATGCTATTGAAACTGACCATGCAGAAGCTTTCAGGAAAAGTTTTTAATTATGCAGTTATAAAAATTGAAAAGTTGACTACTTTGTCTTGTCGAAAATGCATATTTCTCATATATTTTTATATCTTTGCAATCATTTTTGTATATACTGTACTATTGCAGTTTTCAATTTTTTTTTAAATTGGCTTATTTTTTGTATTTTAAGTTTATTTTAATTTTAGATAACTTTTTAGTACTTTTATGTGCTTTTTTTTGTTTATATTATCTTTTTGTACTTATTTTAACAACACTTGTAGATAACTTCTAAAGTGGGAAAACTTTTATTAAACGTTGTGCAATCGAGAGGGGCTTTAGGATAGTGGCTAGGCTAATATAATCATATTTCTTTATTATTTTTCATTTGCTCTATTAAAAGCTTTAGTAGTTGTGGCATGTGTTTTTAATGCATTTGTATGTACGGTAAACACTGAACAGGTGTTATCCTCACATTCGACTTTGAACCCCTGATCAAATTGGTACAAACTTCCGTTTCTGATCACAGTTCACCTTTTAATACTCTGAATCGTGTTCAGGTCATCACTTCTGAAATATACACCCGACACTAACACCTCTGCCAGCGTAGCTGAGAGTGACGCACCGCCTATGGTGAGGATAACTCAAACACCTAATGCGATCAAAATGGCAAGTGGCGCAAACAGCTTTAGCCGTTTAAGTGAATTGAAGACATGACAGACTTGATCTGGTGAAAGCTGAACAGAACATTTACCAGCATGTAAAATAAAACATCAGTGGTATATTTGCTTTAGCAGAATGATTGTTCTCATAGTCAGACTCATATGATGGAGATGGTCACTGGCATGTTAGTCGACTGAGGCTGTGAACTACCAAAGCAGATCAGCCTGAAACTCCAGAGGTGTGCCAGCTAGATTGAGATTGTCTGTGATCTGCTAAAGCTGGTCCAGGTGGACACACTTGGGTCAAAAACAGATGGTAACAGGTCTTAACTAGTTTAGCACAAGATAGCAAGTGGCGGTGTGATTGTTTTCGCTTCGGATAGTGTGCCGGAGACTTTTTATTAAGCAGCCTTCCAGTCAAGGCCAAGATCAAAGATCGGACGGTTTCCAGAGCACGTCCCATCATGCCCTAGGACCTTCTAGCATGACTTAAGCATCTGTTTCAGGCACTCCTCCTCTTGAAGATGTTGTAAAGGCTCGTTTTGAGAGAAAATGAAAATGTCAGTCAGAGTAGAGTGAATCAGGAAGAGGAGAGCATGTGGACATCTTTCTGTTTGTAATGAATTTCTTTATCAGATATCTCAGTGACAGTAGGCAGGCTTGTAGATAACAGGTGATATTTGTGGCTTTAAAGAAATATTGAATAAAGTGGTGTAAATAAACCTGATGTGACTTACTTGACTGAGCTGGTGCAAACATGTACACATCGCTATTATGATCAGATGCTTTCTTAACTGTTTTCTCACCGCTGTCATTTCTGCGATGTTTATTTTGTGATTGAGAGGAAAGTGCGCAGACCATATTTACATACTTTGGGATGTTCGTTAACAGTATATCGCTGCAAAGGCATTTCAAAATACTTTTTAACCCTAAGCAAAGAACAAAAAAGCACTTCGCTGTGAGTATATAACAAAATTAATCTTTGCTAAGTAACTCGGTTTCTCCATACTCCCTCTGTTTCAGCTCTTCTCATTCTTAACTTTGATGCTGTACATTCATGTAACTCCATAACCTTAGACCTATTGCTTAGTTATTTCACATATTCTCGAACAAGCAGAAGTAACACAAAGAGCATTATGGGTTGAGCGAGCGAGCGGACTGAGAAATTCTTCAGAAACGCGCTCTCCGTTTTGGAGGAAATATTACTGCTCCGCTTACATGCTTTGGTATCAAGTTGGTTTTTCATTTGCATTTTTGTGATTCCTTCCAAAAATGCACTAAGCAACATTGATTTACATTGATAATAATAAGAAATGTTTCTTGAGCATCAAATCAGCATATTAGAATGATTTCTGAAGGATCATGTGACACTGAAGACTGGAGTAATGATGCTGAAATTTCCTTCTGTTGTGGGTCGGTATGATTTTTAAACAAAATGTTTAATATTATTACAATTTCAAATAACTGTTTTCCATTTTATCATATTGTAAACTGTAATTTATTCCTGGGATCAAAGCTGTATTTTCAGCATCATTACTCCAGTCTTCAGTGTCACATGATCCTTCAGAAATCATTCTAATATGATGATTTGATGCTCAGGAAACATTTCTTCTTATTATTTTCAATGTTAAAAAACGGTTGTGCTACTTCATATTATTGTGACAACAGTGCTAAAAAAAAAAATTCAGGTTTTTTGATGAATAGAGAAGTTCAAAAGAAAAGCATTTAATTGAAATAGAATCGTTTGTCTTTACTGTCACTTTTGATAAATATAATGCTACCTTTCTAAATATTAATTTCTTTCAAAAGAAGACCTGTAAATATCCCAACACTTTTGAACAGTATTGTATCTCTTTGCATGTGCCACTCAACAGGGCTGTAGACTTTGAGTGGGACTTTAAGTGTTTCTATAAATTCATAAGTGGTCAACCAATATGGGATTTTACTGATTTATTCTTAAATTATTCCACCCAATCCTTAAAATGTGGTTTCATCCTCACCACAGAGCACAAGTTCTTGACTTTTGTTGCCAAGTTGAAATCTTTTGGCCGCAGTGGGACACACCTGGAGTCTTGTGGTGCCGAAAGTCTCTTTGCTCTCTGCCTGTCTTTCACTGCTTGCACTCCTCTCTCTGAAAGACACTTTCACAAGGAGGCCTTGTTCAACAGCTTGACGGTGAGAGACTCCATGCGGAGGGACACAATGCCCTGCCCTCATCTGGCACCTCTTAAGGCCGGTTTCAAGATCAGTTCATGTGGCCTGAACCCTGTTTGAGCCTTTTATACAGGCAAGTGAACCGCTGACTCCAGAACTGAGGTTTGTTTTATGGGATTGTGACTTTTGGATCTCTGTAGACGTGTTCACATGACTTCAGCAAAGCCGTAACCTGCATAAATTATTATTTTTTTCTCTTGGTTAGTCACCTTCGAACTGTTTATTTACAGTATGACTTTACTTGTACAATTTTTCCTACACCAAATGTGTTGATCAGTGCTGTTTGTCAAGTAAAGCATCACATTTGCTGTTGCTCATACTTGTGGTTAATGATTTGAACACGGGGCTGTAACTCATCCTGCACCATTTGTGCTACTTGTTAACATGGGATAGGAGAGAATATTTTAAAAGTAACAAAATATACACTTCCCCTTATAAAAAGCATATTTTTCTAGACCCCAAAAGCATTTTCACAGTCTAAAATTTCCAAACGGAGGATATATTGATGTGGAAACGGCTTAAGAGTGGGGTTTATTTCATACCTGCGGTTGTTCTGAGACTGTTCAGCCAATAACTTTCCACTGCGTTGTGGAAATCTGTCTTGTGATTTGGGCTGGAAAAAAATGGAGATGAGAGATTTGAATTCCCCTCATGAAATTTGAAGAGCTTGACATGTTTGCTTGAACCAGACAGAATGTAGCCGACAAACCTGTTACCTTTATGAAACAGATCCTTATGTGTTCCTCCAATTTTTTTTGTTGCATTCTCTTAGATAAATGTGTGCAGAAACATAAAACCAACCAAAACACGTTTGCATGCTTTTTGCCATTGTGCATGCCTTCTTAAAATAGCCTCCCCCTCCATATTTAGCTTTAATTAACTTAAAGTAATAAGCTGGTATTAGTGGCTTTGAATGGTCGACGTGGGAGACGGGCTGGGGAGATTTTGCTGCTCTCAGGTGCTCAATCATACAAGTGGATGTTTGCCAGCGCTGTATTAAACCAAGCTCTGCTTTCATTTCCAGGCACTTTGCGAGGAAACTCCTCCACAATACTGAAGAGAAATATTGAATGGAGTGGAGAGTTGATTATTGTAAGCCACGGGGTGTGTTTGCTTTCTGGGTCACTGGCGGGTGATGTTCGAGACAACAAGGAAATTTCATGATGCTTGTCTGTACTTTCAGACGAAACGTTTTGAATCTCGGCAAGGGTTTTTACTAAAAATTGAAAACAGACATTAGTATTGCTCATGCAGCTCTTAGTATTGTTGCATTATGCCATGTAACTCTTCATGCACTCACATATGCATTTAAAAAAAACATGAAAACCAAGCTCTAAAATGACAAAAAAAAAGCACTTAATTATAGTCAACAACTCTTCTTGTGTGAAGAATACACCCAAATTTATGACACAGGAAATGAATCCTTATACAATGTTCAGGTAATGCAGAAATAGCTATTCTGTACTGTCATGTCAATCAATGTGTCATGCAAAGAAAAGGGATTCATTCAAACTACAGTCTCACATAGCCAGATCTATATATTCTATAAATAGACTTTATCAAACTATCATAACAGTGTATTTTAATGACCTCATCTCTCGACATGATGCCGGTGAATTCCAGAGCTGGTGCAAACATCCACATCGCTACCATTTGCTTTCTTTGCTGCTGTTTTCTCACCGCTGACGTTTTTGTTGTTGTTTTTTTGTTATTGAGAGGAAAGCGTGCCGCACATATTTGCATATTAATCTAAACGTTGCTCTCAGCAGCGTGGACGGCGTCTGGGTGTTCGTTAAGAGTATATCAATGAACGTAAAAAACTTTGCCGTGAGTATATCGGGGCCTTAAAGCTGCTGTAGGTAACTTTTGAAAAAATGTATTTGCTAAAAATGTCATTATGTCCTGACAGTAGAATATGAGACAGATAATCTGTGTAAAAATCAAGCTCCTCTGGCTCCTCCCAGTGGTCCTATTGCCATTTGCAAGAAATACACGCTCCCGGTCAGAAACAACCAATCAGAGCCGAGAGGAGTGTCTTAGCAGTGTCAATCACGCTCGTGTACGCGCTGATCACACCCCTCTCTTGCACAGCGCGAGCCGTCATTCAAACTCAAGATTGCCGGCGAGCTGCAGCTGTGCTTATGAAGGAGAAACAACCTAAACTGCCAATTCTCGAGTGACACCTGCTCATAAAACAAAGAGGTAAAAGAAAAAATACCGATGACGATAAACAAGCGAAAAAGAAAGAATTACACAGAGCCCATTGACTCGGTGTCAAAACTCTAGCCGCATAACATGTAGATAAAATGTCACGCACTCTGCTAAGCAACAATTGAAACCTGCTAATTCACTGGCTTGTCATGTTGCTGAAATAATGTACTAGCACACCTTATCTAGCATTATATATCGCTAGAATAATTACTTACATACTGTAACGTTAGTTACCGTTATATTAACGTTATCTTACTAGCTATTTATAACTTATAGAAAAAGTGCAACGTTATAAAGTTACATGTAGGCTATTGGAAAATACATAATGATTTGAGGACCAAGTTTGTAGTCAAAGTATGGGCAGGCCATAGTCAATGTAAAGCATATTATTGACGTTTAGTCCCTATTAGTGAATGTGCCATATCACTTTTTATCCGCCGTCATCGGTGGGCCTGTTTACTAGCCTGCGCGTTCACGACAGGCTCCGCTGTGGAGGACGAGCTGTGGAGGGAGGGCTGTAGCGCAGCAGAGAGCAAGGGGGTGGGACCTGTAAGTTGTGCTTGTTCAAATTTTCAAGCTAAGTCAACGTTTTCTCAACTCCCTACTGCAGCTTTAAATCACATTCAGTTTCTTGTACGAGTGTGAGCACGAGCAGTAAGTTGTTGACTGCAGTTCAATTAACGGCCACCGGTGTCGCTAATAACAAGGGTCTCTGAATTCTACATATAGTCCCTTTAAATGACAATGTGATATGTGTTGTAATGAATTAACTGTGTAAAGAACAAAACATGCTCAGGACTGACTTCCGTGTGTGTCTCTGTGTTTCAGGTGGGGTATGTGTGATGGTATGTGAGAGTTTACCATGGTACAGAAGAAACTCTGGCTTCTGAATGTCACCGTCGCGGCCGCCCTCTTTTTACTGTGTAAGTACATCTGCCGCTCAGTCCAAAATCACAGTATTTGGACACTTTATTCACTTAAATGTGTAAATGTCATTGCATTAGAACAAGCGTCTGTTTGTGCATGTCTCAAATGCTGCATCTCTTCACTAATCAACATGTTTAATCAACATGCTTTGACATTTGAAGAGTTAAAGAATGTCTTTATAATAAATTACACTTGCTTTAATATTTTATGGAACCCAATGACATTCCACATTTTTTTAATGTATATCACAACTGTTTAGGTCCTAAAAAGTTACGTTGTATTTACTTTAGCCAATTATTCTAGCGAGTGTTAAATTTACAGTCGCTGCTCCACTGTAAATGAATGCTGTTCTTTTGCCTCTTTCATCATTGAGTTTTTTTCAAGCTTTCTCCATCCTCACTCTATCATTCACACCGTCTGTTATCCGTCCATTTGTGTCTGTTTTCTCTCTCTTCATGATTCTTCTTCTGGTGTAGACATGGCCTGAATATCACAGCACACCAGAGGTTTAGTTCAGCCTGTTTACTCTCAGAACACGTTTGGTGGAGGGGTTAATTCCCCTTCGTTAACGAACAGGCGACCCTCTATGTTCCTTATGGCACAAAACCTGTCCCGGGGCCAGCGAGAGCGCTTGTGGTGTTTGAGCTGGTATTTAGGAGCAAACACCCCAAACATTCGGGGGGGAAGATGGATCAAATCCTCTCTGTAAAAAAATGAAATCTGCAAATCCGGATTTAGATCAATCTGGGATTTAGATTTCCCTTCTCTAAAAGCACGGGGTGTGTGAGTCTCAGGGGTGGCTGGCCATGTGTGCGCCCCAGGGGCTCTCGGGACAGAGGCAGGGTGGGGAGGTTGTGGTTCTTTCAGAGAGCGTCATCTTTGAGAGATTACTGCTAATCGCAGGCGAGACGAGATGCATGGAGCACTCTGGGACAAGGGAGGGTGACCGGGGTGCAAAACTGCCCAAATGCATTTGCGTCTTGTGAATTTGAGGATCTACATACTGACATCTCTCACAGTCTAGCATGTAAATGGGGGAATCTCACAAAAATGTCCAGGCCACATTTCACCCTATAAGGAAGTGAAATAGGACCTTTTTCTTTTCTTTTTTTTGCATTGAGACAATTTCCCCTCCAAACTATGGATAATGCAAAAAGATTCTGTTTTTTTTTAAAAATCACAAAGAAAAATGTAAAGAATGCTAAACTATTTATATACTATGTGTTGTATTTGTAAAGTACAGTCGTAATAATACATTATGGTAGCATTTGTTGTACTTCAGTTTAATGTACAGGATGGTTTTCAGTATTGTAATGAGAATGAGATTTTGGCGGTAGATTCTTATCAAAAACCTATTTTAAAATGATTATTTATGTAGTAATATAAAGCATGTATTATAGTATTGTTATTATCATCGATTTTATTTAGATGTTTTATCTACATATATGAAAAAATAATGTAATCAACCTTGATTTATTTATTTTTTTCTCCTGTGAGTTTCACCCTAATGAGGCTGTCTTTGTCTGTCCCATTGGGAGAAAGTGTCACAGACGTTCTTCATATTAACATGCTGTATGTTAATTTACATGCATGTCATCTCCCCTGCACCCACCCCCCTTAATCTGGATTTGCATTCGCCCCGCTTTAGTGTGTGTTTCTGTGACATCACCCTCCTGCTTCTCTTTTGTGTCTTGTTTTTCTCAGTCACGCTCTCATTTTCCATCTCACATTCTCCTTTTGGCTCTTGTTTCTGTCTGTGTCCTGTCTATTGCTTTCTCCAGGACATCAGAACTGCTGGTTTTATCATTGAGTACATACTGTAAATGCAGTACTTACCTCCAATGACAAATATTGGAGTTTTCCACCCTTGGGGTTTGATCTATGTGCTTTGAGCACAACCAGAAAACACATGGCAGGCGGCAATTGTAATGTGTTTGTTGTTTGTTCCTTGTGGTGTGTTGTTTCCACTTAAGAAGAACTAAATTAATTTATCCTAAAAAGCATTGGAAGGGTGGGTAACATGTTTAATTGTGTTTCTTCCTTACTCTTAAAAATAAGTTCCTTGTTTGAGCTGAATCCACTTATCTCCCTGCTGAATAGACAGATATAATGGTCAACACAACCAGCTAAGCTTTGCTGACTAATAATCTCAGCACACCTATACTCTTCACCATCTTGACCAGCCCAAAACGAGCACTAACCAGCATAAATCCATCTGGACCAGGTCTAAAACAGTATAAACCAGTTTGGACCAGCTCAAACCTACCGCTAACCAGCATAAGGATTCTAGACCAGCGTTAACCAGTGGAAATCCATCTGGACCAACTCTCAACCAAAATAAATCCATGTGGACTAGCTCAAGCACATTGTTTACCAGCATAAATCAGTCTAGACCAGCACTAGCCAGCTAAAATCAATCTGGACCAGCTCTAAACCATAGCTAACCTGCATAACTCAGTCTAGACCAGTGCTAAGCAGCAGAAATCCATCTGGACCAGCTCCTAACCAGAATAAATCAGTCTGGACCAGCTCTAAACCACAGCTAACCTGCTTAACTCAGTCTAGACCAGTGCTAAGCAGCAGAAATCCATCTGGACCAGCTCCTAACCAGAATAAATCAGTCTGTACCAGCTCAAAACCAATGCTAACCAGCATAAATCAGTCTTCAAGTTCAAGTTCAAGAAGTCTTTATTAACCCCGAGGGGTAATTTGTTGTGCAGCAGCATGTGACATAAATAACACACATGTTATACAAAACAACAGCCATACAAACAGTAAAAAGAAACACCTAGATAAATACATACTACACAGGAATCTACAACTCACATTGACTTATTACAAAAACCTATAGCAGAAGGGACAAAATAATTTTTATGTCTATTTGTCTTGCATTTAGGTAAACTGAATCTGCGGCCCGACGGCAATAAAATGAAACTACTGTTCAAGGGGTGACTACGGTCGGCCAGTACTAATTGTGCCTTCTTAAGGGTCCTTGTCTCATATATCGAGTTTAGATCGGTCAAATGGTTGTTGAAAATTTTGCCACACACTTTAACTAAATATTGCAGCCTATTTCTGTTTTTAAGCGTTAGGGACCCAAACCAACTCACAAGGGCAAAGGAAAGAATAGATTCAATAAAGCAACAATAAAACATCCTCATAAAAGTCTTATCGACATTAAAATTGCGAAGTTTACGATAAAAAAACATGCGTTGATGTGATTTCTTACAGACAGCGTCAACTTGTGGCTCAAAAGTGAGTTTGTCATCAATAATAATGCCAAGGTATTTGTATTGCTTCACCACTTCTATAGCTTGGTCGTTAATTAGAGTAGAAGAGAGGGCGTGGGGGTTCGTACTAAAATCGATCAGCATTTCTTTAGTTTTTGTCTCATTAATTTTAATAAAAGACGAATTACACCATTCTGTAAAATCATTTAAAATAGCGCCATGCTCAAGGTCATTATGGTCATTATGCGTCAACAATGACACTATTACCGAGTCATCGGCAAATTTAATGATATGACGCCCGGTATGCTGGCTTTGCTGGCTTTGCCCGGTATCTAGACCAGCACTGACCAGCAAAAATCCGACCAGCTCAAAACCACAGCTAACCTGCATAACTCAGTCTAGACCAGTGCTTACCAGCATAAATCCATCTGGACCAGGTCTAAAACAGTATAAACCAGTTTGGACCAGCTCAAATCTACCGCTAACCAGCATAAGGATTCTAGACCAGCGTTAACCAGTGGAAATCCATATGGACCAACTCTAAACCAAAATAAATCCATGTGGACTAGCTCAAGCACATTGTTTACCAGCATAAATCAGTCTAGACCAGCACTAGCCAGCTAAAATCAATCTGGACCAGCTCTAAACCACAGCTAACCTGCATAACTCAGTCTAGACCAGTGCTAACCAGCAGAAATCCATCTGGACCAGCTCCTAACCAGAATAAATCAGTCTGTACCAGCTCAAAACCACAGCTAACCTGCTTAACTCAGTCTAGACCAGTGCTAACCAGCAGAAATCCATCTGGACCAGCTCTAAACCACAGCTAACCAGCACAACTCAGTTTAGGCCAGCTTCTAAATAGAATAAATTTGCCTGGACCAGCTCAAAACCACTGCTAGCCAGCATAACTCAGTCTAGACCAGTGCTAAGCAGCAGAAATCCATCTGGACCAGCTCCTAACCAGAATAAATCAGTCTGGACCAACTCTAAACCACAGCTAACCTGCTTAACTCAGTCTAGACCAGTGCTAAGCAGCAGAAATCCATCTGGACCAGCTCCTAACCAGAATAAATCAGTCTGGACCAGCTCTAAACCACAGCTAACCTGCATAACTCAGTCTAGACCAGTGCTAAGCAGCAGAAATCCATCTGGACCAGCTCCTAACCAGAATAAATCAGTCTGTACCAGCTCAAAACCAATGCTAACCAGCATAAATCAGTCTAGACCAGCACTGACCAGCAAAAATCCGACCAGCTCAAAACCACAGCTAACCTGCATAACTCAGTCTAGACCAGTGCTTACCAGCATAAATCCATCTGGACCAGGTCTAAAACAGTATAAACCAGTTTGGACCAGCTCAAATCTACCGCTAACCAGCATAAGGATTCTAGACCAGCGTTAACCAGTGGAAATCCATATGGACCAACTCTAAACCAAAATAAATCCATGTGGACTAGCTCAAGCACATTGTTTACCAGCATAAATCAGTCTAGACAAGCACTAGCCAGCTAAAATCAATCTGGACCAGCTCTAAACCACAGCTAACCTGCATAACTCAGTCTAGACCAGTGCTAACCAGCAGAAATCCATCTGGACCAGCTCCTAACCAGAATAAATCAGTCTGTACCAGCTCTAAACCACAGCTAACCAGCATAAATCAGTCTAGACCAGCACTGACTAGCAAAAATCCATCTGGACCAGCTCTAAACCACAGCTAACCAGCACAACTCAGTTTAGGCCAGCTTCTAAATAGAATAAATTTGCCTGGACCAGCTCAAAACCACTGCTAGCCAGCATAAATCAGTCTAGACCAGTGCTAACCTGCATACATCCACCTGGACCAGCTCTAAACCAACATCAGTCTGGAGCAGCACAAAATCCCAATTAACCAGCATAAATAATCTAGACCTGCCCTAACCAGCCTAAATGGTTTGAAATGGCACTAAACCAGTACAAATCAGTTGGACTATCAGGGAATATTTGAGTTCTGCAGAATGAGTTGACGTGTGTATGGTTGTGTTCCACAGGTCCTTCTCTGAGCGCTGAATCGGTGGTCCGGGGAAGGGTCGGGGGTTTTGCTGAGCTGGACTGCAGTCTGACTCCTCCATCAGAAGGGGCCACCACTCCAAATCTCTTTCCCTTACATGTGGTGGAGTGGGTCCGGCTGGGATACAACGTCCCCATCCTCATCAAATTCGGCGGCTACACCCCACGAGTGCATCCGAACTACAAAGGTGAGTGTCACCTTAAACATTAATCAGTTTTCCATTAACCCTGCAGGAGAGCGACTGGAAGTGATGCTGCCGCTACACTTTTATGAGTTTGGATTTTATGTGCTTTGTCTCTGAAGCTCACTGTGATTATGATTTCATTATATTAATGTCAAATAGGGCTGCACGATTTGGAGGAAAAAAAGCCAATTGCGATTTTTCTAATAAAAAATGCTCAATTAAAATGAAATAAAAAAGCTTCAGGTTTGCTGTGCTTGTTTGTAGGGCTGCACAACACAAAGTTGTTGTTTTTTTGCCAAAAATGTATTAGTAGTATTTTTTTATATATTAATATTAATAAGAAAATGTTTGGTGATTTATAGATCAATATATGACTATATACTACTACTAATAATAATAGTAGTAATAATAATAATAATACAGATTATTATTATTGGTTATAGTGTTAGTATTATGATTGTTATTTTTGTTTGATTATTATTATTACTAAATGAAAGTATTAAACAAAATAAGAAATAGCAATATTTCTTTTAGAATAAACAAATCGAGCATTTAAGGAAATTACAAAAAGAAACATGATCTGGTTTGGAATGAAAAATTGATAACAGAATTTTTATATTTGTGTGAATTTTATATGTTTAGGCACCTACTCAAAAAGCCTAATTTTTCTGGAAACTTCTCAGATACCAGCTGGATTTTAGAGGCTTGTCGCTGGGTTACTGAAAGCTGTTATTGCTATTGTTAAGAGAGACTATTGGGTTCTTTAGACGTAGTTCTCTGTTTTACGAGCACTTGTTTAGACTCTGGGGGCCACATCCACAGGCTTTATCCACTCAATAGCCCACGATAGTTCCTGTTGTTGTTTCTCCAAAAGGTTCTGACACAAGGCCTGCAAAAGGCTGATTTCCTGGGCAATTCACCAAGAGCTCCCTTGAAACAACTTTCAAGGCTGTTTGGGTGCTTTACTCGTTCCCGGAGAGGTGCTTGGCGGTGTAAACGCAGCCGTTTGCCCCAGTGCACGTGAAGGAGGGGTCGTGCTCTGGAATTTATTGAAGGGGGAGGGGCATTGTGTTGTTAAACGAATATCCACATATAAATTACCCACCCAAACAAGTGCTCTGTAATTATGTAGAGTGTGTGTCTGTGTTTGGTGCAGATGCTGGAGGGAGAAAAGGGAAGGAGGGGGTGCTCAGACGTTACGGCCCGTGGGGGTTGTGGGTATTGAGCGGGACCCGGGATTAAGAACATTGGGGTTAAACTGCAGCGGGCTGGTTAGGGGCCGCGTGTCTCCTCTCGGATCCGATGGGTTTGACCCAGTAAGAGAGAAAATTGTTTTTCACCAGGACTGATTTAAGAAGAGAATAAAAGGTGTGGGAATATTGGATTTACACAGGCATGACCCTGATAGTACCACCATAGTGCGTTTTCCAAGAACATTGACATCATTTCTGGTTTTCACTTGAATTGGTTTTGATTGAAGATCAAATGTAAATTTCCATGTTTTCCCAGTGGGGTCTGCTGTGATTGTCAGGAGGAGCATGTGGTTCTCAGATGAGCCCCTCTGTGTCTCGATCTGATGCTCTCGTGTCTGTCCGTACACTAGAGGAAACTAATGCAAAATCAATGCAATGTTCTGTGGTGTTTAGATAGTGAGTCATGGGTTAAAGAGAGAATGGGGAAAAAGCAGTTTACCTCTTGATAAAACAAATATTGACCAAACATAGTCAATAATGAGTAAGGACCATCAAAGAAAGGAAGAAATCCCCGCTTCTTTTCCCTTTCTCTAAGCTGGATCTGTTTAATTTCACCCCTATGTCAGAGTACGCTGGCAACAGATGAAGCACATCACGGCTTTGAATCTGATGCATTTCCACTCTCAAATTAAAAGGATGCAAGTTTCCCAAACCGCGTCTCACCACGGATGACAAGTTGAAACCTGATCTGCTCACATCTTTAAATATAATTCTGCTACAAACTGGTTGAAAAGTGTCATGGTTTTATCAGAATTTTTTAGAACATGTTTAGGTGTGCACACATTACATGAAAGTGTAGTTTTGCTCCAAGTTTCTTTCTAACTCCAAAATTGAATTGTATGAGCCATGCACATCAGTTGAATTTAGTGTCAACTTATATCACATTACTACGTTTAAGGTATGCCATGTCACATCTTTTATTAAAGGATTAGTTCACTTTTAAAAAAACTTTTGCTGATAATTTACTCACCCCCATGTCATCCAAGATGTCCATGTCTTTCTTTCTTCAGTCGAAAAGAAATTAAGGTTTTTGATGAAAACATTCCAGGATTTTTCTCCATATAATGCACTTTGCTGGGCACCAAACAGTTCAAGGTCCAAAAGACAGTTTCAGTGCAAACTGTTCAAAGGGCTTTAAACGATTCCAGACGATGAATAAGAGTCTTATCAAGCGAAACGATCGGTCATTTCAAAAATAAATAACAAAGTTTAAGTTTAATAATGTCAAATGCTCGCCTTGCTCTGTTCTGTGATGCACGTTCGTGAATCTCCTGTTCGAACTCGTTCATCAAAATGAACAAATCTTTTTTCGAGTCATTTGGTTCATTTAACGAACGAAATGAATGAATTGACTCGGAAAAAGATTTGTTCATTTTGATTAACGAGTTCGAACAGGAGAGTCACACAGAACAGAGCAAGGCGAGCATTTGAGCTTATAAAACTTAAACTTTGTTATTTCTTTTTTAAATGAGCGATCGTTTCGCTTGATAAGACCCTTATTCATCGTCTGGTGTCGTTTAAAGCCATTTGAACAGTTTGCAGTTTGCACTGAAACTGTCTTTTGGACCTTGAACCGTTTGGTGCCCAGCAAAGTGCATTATATGGAGAAAAATCCTGGAATGTTTTCATCAAAAACCTTAATTTCTTTTCGACTGAAGAAAGAAAGACATGGATGACATGGGGGTGAGTAAATTATCAGCAAAAGTTTTTTTAAAAGTGAACTAATCCTTTAAGTGCATAAATTACTAATGCACTTTTTGGCTTGAACCCTTTAGTGCATGAGTCTGGTACATCTTAGGGCGTTTTCACACTTGAAAGTCCGCACCAAGGTCCGAACCAAAGTTCACGTTTTGATACATTTTATACTTTCAGAAAGTTTTGGTTTGGTTTGACGCTGCAATTATGCGAGCGCACTAAAGAACTTTACGTGACACACTTGCGTCCTGTCGTCATCATCTATGTGGGCTGCATCTTGACATTGATTGGTTTTGTAAATGGACGTGCGTCTGACATCAGCGTGTTGTCAAATCGGAGGGTAACTTTGACGACATGAATGAACAGACGCACATCGTTGCTATATTGTTATTTTATGGCATGATTACCTGCAGCACCAACTATACACAAGGCTAGTTCAAATTCGTCAAATGAACGTCCTCATCGTGCGAACATTTTATCGTCGCCGGCAGGAAAGGAGGAGAAGACTGCAAGTTGGCTTCTTATGTCATCAGACCATACTTCTATTAAAAACCTCGTCTCCTCCTCTCCCCATGTGCTACCACGGCTCATTTTTCCTGCCACCTTCTGTTTTATCGGCTATGTGGGAACCACCGGAACTTCCTGTAAAAGGTCTTAAAGTCCGAACCATACAGAAATGCTTTCACACTAGAAACGAACCAAACCTTTATTCAGTTTGATCCGGACCGAGACTACCTCTTTTCGTCGGACCAAATTTCATCTGTTTGGTGCGGACCATGGTCCGGGGGAGGTTTCACACCTGTAATTTTGATTCGGACCAAACTGAAAAGTCCGAAAGTCCGGACCAAACAAGGTAGGTGTGAAAGGGCCCTTAGATGTTAATTATCTGTTAATTTAGACCACTTTTTAACTTTTTATTTGTACTCTAGTCAGTGTTTATGTTCATTGCATCTCTTGTGCACTTCCTCCAAATCCAAGCGTTTTGAGTTCATCATGCATCAGAGAAAGGGCCACATTGAAGTGTCCAATCAGTGGATAAAATATTTGCTGAATTTCAAATTAGCAAGAGAGCTAATTGCATTCTTGGGCGGTTCGACCACTTTGATCAGGTCTCGGTTTGGGTCAGAGAGGCTGGGACGGCAGCAGGCTGACAGCTGTGGCACATTGCCCACGAAACCCTCATGAAGGAAGGAGAACCATCCTCGTTTTATTTTAGGTCTTTCCACATCTCCGTTCACTTTAGTCAAGGCTCGTGAGAAGCATCTGTCAATGTTTCCATGACAAGTTGTGTAACAAACTTGCTCGTAAAAATACCAGAACAACTCATGCAGATCGGCTTAATGGGTGTTTAAGTAGAATGGTTTTCCCATCTATAATTATTACACAGACATGAATGGTGTTCTGTGTAGTTTTTAGGTACACTGCTATGTGGTTGCAAGGTTGGTTTCTGATGAAGTCAAAACCGCCATCAAATTTTCTAGCCTGGTTCTACCAGACTCTCGTACATTTCATTTGTACAGAGAGTCTGGCACCGCTCCATTGACAATCGTTAACTTCCTTGTAGGCGGGGACTCTATTGAAGTTTAAAACTATTGGATCTGCCCAGAGTCACTCTGGATCTGCCACCAATCGCTAACTTTTGCTTTGCTCGTGATGTATGTCGAACCCTGTGGGGAGGAGGGCCACAACATCATCGCCAAAACAAAACTAACCAAAGATTGTTCTTGCTCCGGCTTTAACTTCTTGATATTCGGCAGCGTTGCTACAACGGACCGAATGGCTTTGCTCGCATCTTTCTCCGCTGCCATTACTGAACTACAACTCAAAATAACGCACAACGTCATCGTTCTCAGCCACTCCCTCTGTTCGCTGATTGGCCCTACAAAAAATTGATCGGAGAAAACCAAAGTCTACAGCAGAATCCCAGATGTAGTACTGAAGGAAAATTAAATTGAGTGGAAGTGCGTAGGAGGGCGCAGCCATACTACAAATTTTCACCTTGAGTCAATAAATGTAATACTGTGTCCTAACCAGATGCGTTGTGTTGAAACGACATGCAATAAACGGTAGCTTTTCCATGTTAATCAGAGCTTTTGTCCTAACCAGCCGCAACAATGATACGTGATTCAAGATTCTATTTTAGAAATGGTTTCTAATTCTGTAACGTTGCAGCTGAAACGACAACACTTATGATAATCTCAGGTACTGATTATGTGCTTTATTTAATGTTAAAAGAATTTATTGTGAGTTTGAATATCACTTTGTGTGACCTTTTATAGCCATACTGAAAGCAACAATGGATAATCTTGAAAATAAATTGGAAAAAAGGACATTCAAACTGTGAACTGGCAAAGATTGTTTCAGCCACTCGGTATGTATTTTTAATAATGTTAAAATTGTGTAATATTTATGAATTTCATATCCATTTTGTTGCTTATCCACTGCGCTTGCAGAGAGACTCCGCCCACACAGTCTTCGTATTGATTTTGTTGCGTCTTGTAGTTGTAATCTGGTGTGGACAAATCGCTTATCGCTGGGTGGTTTGTTCGCTAACCTTAATGTTTGCCTAGCATGTTTATTTCCAGCTGAATATTCTGTTACTCTTGTAAATATGGTTCATTACGCACACTTAATGTGTTGCGAATGGCGTTTCATGCCATCTCTTTGTGAACAGCTGGATGGAGATGTGCAGAGCAGAGTTCAGCATGTGTGGTGTGGGTCTTGAACGCTCGGCCTGTTCTGTCAAGAGCCGTTAGTCTAAGAAGAGCTGATCAAATGTGCCCACATTTCCTACCTCATAATTAGGGAAATTAGGAAAAGAGCCCCCCGAGGGAGAGCAGTGTGATAAAGCTACTCTGTCTGTGGGATGCAGTGTTCCTGTCTTTTTTTTATTTTATTTTATTTTTTATCGGAACTGACTGACTTATGATAGACCTGACTGAATGCTCTAAATGCAATCTGGAAAAGTGCTCAAAATATAAGTGCATGTGTGTCCTCACTGATCATTTTGGATTGTTCAGCTAAAACAAAAAATCTGAATCATGTTAATGCTTACACACATTAATACTGGCATGTTTACAATTCATGCCTAAGCTTTACATACAGCCAGAAGCAATTGGAAGCAGACATAATTTGGAAGCAGGTTAATTTCCCAAATCCGTCATGTATCCGACATGCAGTGGCCAATCCCCTCATTCACCACGTCCCCTCCCCCAACTCATCAGCCATTCTCCGATATACTCTTTCATCGTCAGATCTATTCAAAGGCAATGCCACGTTACCTTTGCTTGACCTATGGTTTGCCACTGGTTTTGGTTTCACATTTCTTACATTCCTCAACTGAAGTCTAGGTAACTTGTGTTTAATCAGTCGAGTATGAACAATGGCAAAAAATGTAGAAGGAAGACTTTGAGTTTACCCTGAAACCTGTCTTTCTGCTCAGACTCAACAGGTGTAGTCATCTTGTAAAAAGAGCAAAGAAACTAGAGATATATCACGTTCCCAGAGTCTTAGAAGAAGGACTGCCTCAAACAAAGACGTGGGTTTAATCTAGGGCATCAAGGAACCAGATCAGACCAATTTTACACCGCATGTCTGTGGTATTGGGATCGCCAAACTTGGTTCCTTCTCCACAATACCTGTTTTTAACTGCGGAAACTGGGTTACTGGAAGTGGACGTCATGCATTAAAAGTACCAGTAGAATAAAATCACCTGACTGGAGAAGATTTTATTGGCAAAAGTCATGAATTAACTTCTAATAATTAACTTCTAACCATTATGCTAAAGCCTGCCTGTAGTGTTTGTTTATTATTAAACCATTTTAGGTGGTTGTAGATTTAAATAGATCAAGAGGTAAAATAGATTTTTTTTATTACGGTATATTCTTACAAAATATGTCTATTTCAAATAAGTGCTGTTCTCTTTTTTTTATCAATGAATTCTTGATCAACATTAATAATAATCAGATGAATCAATGTTTCTTGAGTAGCAAATCAGCATATTAGAATGATTTCTGAAGGATCATGTGACACTGAAGACTGGAGTAATGATGCTGAAAATTCAGATTTGATCACTGGAATAAACTACATTTAACAATATTTTCAAAAAGACTTCTTTCAAAGCCATTAAAAAACTGTAGTGATGAAGTTAGTTTTTGTAGTTTTGAGCTAATAGGATGTTGTAGGATGGAGTTAAGCTGAGTTAGACAATAGTAACATAAATGATTTGTATTGGTATCATTAATTTTGGTATCAGCTGAGATATTGGCTCAGCTGAAATGTTTGCACTTTTGTTTGAACTTTTACATGGATTATAGTCTAGCCAATCATTTACTTCCACATGAACATTAAGACATTCCAAAGCTCAGGATCACTCGGTCCAGTGTTATATGTCACTGACTGACATCTAGATCCATTTAAAGGGTTTCCCAATAATCCCTACAGGTCATTTAGAAATAGCTGGTTGAAATTAGTGGCAGTAAAACGTTTGCTCTATTGATCCGTGCCTTCGGACACAAGCATTAGCCCGTGTGTCTGTACCTCGGTCTGATCTGTGGGACGAAGCCGTAAGCCTGCCAGACGGAGAGCAACAAGGACAACGTTAACTGTAATCTATCCCATGACAAAGAGCTATTCATAGAGGGTTCAAGTGATTATAGTGGTCGAGGGGGGGTGTTTCAACGAAAAGGGGTTAAAAGCTGATAGGGCCGGGGATTCATTCACCCCCAAACCCACCCCCCATATCTGTGATTGTATTCAAATCAAAACACGTCCCATAATGCATTACGGCCCTGTCATCCTTCAACTCACACAGGGTGGAACAAAGAAAAACAAGTTCAAGGCCTTTCTCAATACAATCCGTCTTTCTCCATAGGTGCCGTGTGTTATTTTGTGACACATTCAGGCAGTCTGTGCATGGCCGCATTCACGGATGTGAGAGATGTGCAGCTGCAACAATCACATGGCTTTCCGTTGGCCACAGACAATAGAGGGGTTATCCTTCTGGTTTAGCACCGAGGGATGGAAAAGATCAGCCCGAACAAAACAATATGGGAAAAGATAGAGTAGGCTAAACTAAACTAAACGCTCCATGTTTGCTTTCCACAGCCGGACAGCGGAAGAGGCCACCCGCAGTGAGCGAATCGCTGGCAGTGTCGCCTCAGGGAGATTTTTAATGGGGTGTCCAGATGGGATTCACTGTGGAAATCTTAGGGTGGCACCAAGGGAATTGGGTTTTTTAGATTTTATAATATTTTTATTTTATTTTTATTTTATTTATTTACATTTTTTATATTATATTTTATTTTATATTTTATATTATTTTATATTTTATTATATTTTATTTTTTATTTTATTTTTATTTTATTTTTATCTTATTTTATATTATTATATTGTATCTTATTTTATTATACTTTATATTTTATTTTATTATATTTTATTTTTTAATATTTAAAATGTTCATATATTATTTATATTTTATTTTAAATGTTGATTTGTTAATTTAAATGTATTTTATCGCATTTTATTATTATTATTATTATTTTGAAGCTGTTAAATGTGTGTAATGGACTTTCACATCAAAGCTCAGGATAGTCACTAGCGAATGATTTGGGACTGTGTGTGTTCTTGTGTTGCTATCAGCCAATCAGTGTTGTCATGATGTATTATAGTCACGTGACATTTACAGCTCAGGCGATTGGCTCAAAACCTTATGTACACAGAACTGAGCACCTGTAAGCAAAGATGGGAGCAAGCGGGTACAAACAGAACTGTTTACCATTTAATTTTTGAAAGTAAAAATAGACATTTTGTAAAAAGTAAATTAATTACATTTTTAATTGATAGGGTTTGAGAGAATTTGAAACCAAGACGTGCTTGTTGCTCTTTGAAATTATAAAGCAAAGTGTTTGGTGTATAGATGTTGAATTATTATTCTAATTTAAACAAAAAAATCTTGGTTGGTTTAGGTCAGTGGGGTGGCCAATGATTTTTCTCTTGGAGGCGTCACTGTTCGCTTTAGGTTCATACCAGAACATTCTCTCTTGTCGTTGAAAAATGACTCATCCAACAGTTTTCAAAGGAGTCGAAACATGGCCCAAAATACCCCGGAGTGAGTTTTAGTCCTGTATGTCGAGGGAGTTCAGGGCCAGGGGTTTTTGAAAAGGCAATGTCAGAATCCCAGCACCACGTGGAGGAGATCTTTTGGCAGGCGCACGAACCCCCCACAGGGAAAGATCCTGACTGCTGCTCATGTGAGTCTTGCATATTACCCTCCAATCGACATCACCTAGACCTTTCAAAACTCAGTATCTCTGGCCTAAAGTGATGGAGGTAGATGTCACATGGTTAGAGAGAGGTGGGAAAACATTTAAATAAAGCAATAAGCCACTCAGGGTCATGCATTATTGTGATTTTACAGCAGAATTATAAATGATATAGACTAGAGCTTTTCTACTTGGATTTATAGTTGTGAATAATAGCATATGCATTTGTAATGGGACATATTTTTCGTCCTTTCTTTCTCATTTATGTATGATTGTGTTCTTTGTTATTTTACTATATGTTTTATGATGAAGTGTTTGTATTTTTGAGGCCAAGACAAATTTCCCTTTGGGACAATAAAGGATACCTGAACCTTTACCTTGACGTTCTAAAGGAAAGCAAACTGACAAAAGTAAAATGCATGGCAGGGCAGCCTGGCATGAAATAAATGTGAGAAAAATATTATTTTTGCAAAATGGGAGTTTACAAGATTATATATACGTTTGCATTTTTTTTGGTTTTTTTGTATCATAAATGATACATCAGTCTTTTATGGCTCATATAGTATGATATAGTGAGAATATGGAGCTCATGCACCTCAGTTTTATTCAGAGGCCCAAACTGAGCAAAGAATATTTGCAATTCGCTGCAGATGGCTAATATTCATATGGACAAAAAGACACGTGTACCACAACCTGAAGGTGTGTTTTTAGAATTATACTAAAAGCCCTTTTACTTGCTAAAACCGTATAAACTATCAATCAGTCAAAACAAGGAATGTTGTAGATTGTGTGCAGCAGAAAATGCATTTTGCAACAAGAAGATGAAAGTGCGAGAAAATGCATTTTGCTTTGTCCCTGCATGTCTGGAATCCGCAGCCTCTGATTGGTCGCAGGGGTCCTGGTGACCGGCCATCATGTCAGTATTGACCCGTGCGGAATGATGGACGCGTCTGGTGGAACATTATGGGGTTGGAGGGGGTCAAAGGTCACCGAGTGCTCATTGGCTGTTGAGGGTTCATCATTGATCCAGAAGGACCTTCTTTGGAATTCATGTTATACACTTGCAACAGTAATTCGATTTTTGTTCATAAATAACTTGCGCTGTGGGGTCATTAAGAGCCCATTCCTGTAGAGATGTGTAATGTTTGTCTCCATGACATCATGACAGTGGGTCTAAGAATTGCATTTGATTTTATGCACTTATTATTTTTGTCACGTGTTTTGCTTTTTAAAAGGACTGTGAGTACGAAGCGATGCTGAATTACACATTTAAACCCAAACAGACCTGCATCTGTCACTCAGTCCGAGCTATTGTCTCAGTTCAAATAAAAACACTTTTTTTCCCCCTCTCTCTCTCTTTCCGTAATTCAGTCTCACCCGATTCTCTACCCTTTTATCCACTCAAATTAAAACGTTTTTTTCCTTTTTCTTTTTTCTCCAACCCTACAAGTAATTTTTCAAAATCAAAGCACAAACGTTTCCCGTGACCTGCCCCTCCCTCCCTGTGTTTTTGCCCCATTGGGTTTCGACGGCAACTGAATTCAAATCCAAACACCCACCCCATGTTTTCATCGCTATGGCAACATGAGAGAATTAAAGGGGGGGAGGCATTCCATTCTGTTCTCATTGATGGACAAACACTCGTGGCGGGAAAGAGTTCAGTGTCCAATAGCAGCATTCCACTTTGCTTACACGTCATGTGTGGTGAGTGTTGATAATCACACAATCAGTGTGTGTGTGTGTGCCTGCATATACATTTGTTCAATGTTTAATTGAATGTATGCAAGTCCATTTGGTGTTTGTTTTTTCCCATACTTCCATATTCAGCCAAAGGAACTGGACATTGCTGGAAGATTGTTTTTTTTTTTTGAGAGAGAGAGAGATGGTCACATATATTTGTGGAACATCCACCACACCTGCTGTCATAGATACACCCTCCTTTACCCCCTTCTCCTGCTTTAATAACCACCCTCCCCCTCTGACCCTGGATCAGAGGAACCTTTTAATGACAGTAAACACACACACCGGCTGCTGCTCTGTGAAAAGAGCGCTTCTGAAGGATGAGATCAGTCAATTATTATCTATGCAAAATCTCAAACACTCCCCACAGCAGCAGCTCTGAGGTTACACTGGGCTTAATTGTTAGTCATAGTTCGCTGTTTATACTGTGTGGTGGGTTTGAAAAAATAACCCCTCAGGCGGTGAATTTTGCTTGATTGATTGTTATACTGTTCCTGTTCAATGGAGCCGTCACCTGCTGAGGAAATGACCCTGTGTTTAGAAGTCAGCATTGCTTTTGTTATTGCTCAGATGTTGCTCTTTTTCGGACTTAATGGAGTGAAGTCTCAGTCACACTACTGTTCAACAGGGTTTTTTAAAGAAATTAATACAGCAAGGATGTATTAAATTGAACAAAAGTGACAATAAAAAATATTCTTTTCTATTTCAAATAAATGCTGTTCTTTTGTACTATTAATCAAAGAATACAGAAATGCATTAGTTTCCACAAAGAAATATGAAGCAGCACAACTGTTTTCAACATTGATAATAATCATAAATGTTTCTTGAGCAGCAAATCATCATATTAGAATGATTTCTGAAGGATCATGTGACACTGAAGACTGGAGTATGATGCTGAAAATTCAGCTTTGAACACAGGAATAAGTTACATTTTAAAATTTAAAATAGACAGTAAACAGTATAATATTACCTCCAATAGTACTGTATTTTTGATCAAATAAGAAACTTCTTTCAAAAACTTTTAAAAAGTCGTATAAACCCCAAACCTTTGAACGGTAGGCTTTTTCTCCTTGAAATATCAACATTTGTCTCAGATGTTTCTTCCACAAATTCATTTATTTGTCATTTTTGTCTATTTTTATATTTTATTTTAGGTCAGAAGTTGTTATACAGCAACAATAAAGAGGATAAATGTGGATAGCAGCTCAGATCATTTGTTGAGTTCATTCTGAAATCTCTGGCTTTTGATTGCAGACTTTGGCCATTTAATCCCAATATTGTATGGAAACAATTGAGGTATTAATAGATGAATAGACATGTCAAGCAGAGAATATTGCAGCACGTTTGATAAAAGATAAAGAGATGTTATAATGGCACACTGACTTGTTAGAACAGGCCTTCAGTTCTGCACTTTCATATATAACTTCAGTCCGCAGTTTACTTTCAATTACTGCTGCATGCCCCACACGGTCAGAGTTAGATGTTTCCTATTGGGTGAAGAGTAGATTGCAGTTGACTGAGCAACAGATATCGCCTAGATTTTTACTTTGTCTAAGGGATATTCACGTCATCAGCACAGCTGGTGTGAGGAGAGTTACACACTGAAGTTTAGTACTTGAATTTAGGGGTTGTGATGCTTGACTGAAGTCTGGAGGTGCAAATCTAGCGCTGGCACACCTGCACGCATCACTGGAGGGTTCAGCGGTATGTCAGACTCCAGGTGTGTTTGGATTAGGATTCCTCAGCTGTAACGTTTCGGCATTAAATTGTCATGTATTATTTTCGTACTCTACGCAGGGAGCGCATCCCATCACTGAGGAACTTGGCTTACTTTCAAACTCCAACGGCTGCTTTCCAGCCAAGCGGAAACACACACTCACAGCCGGCATCCACTGCGTTATCAGTGTGTCATCATTTACAACACTGGAATTTGGGAAAAGAAAGGCACAATCAAAATAGAAGGGGAGGTTGAGGTTGAAAAACCAGATTTGAATATCCAGACGACACGCATATCACCTTTCAAAGAGTTCTAGTAGTAGAGTAAAACTGTTTCTATTGCTTTGAAAGCGATTTGATTGTGTGTCTGCTCCTTTCATATCACATTTCAATAACTCGTGCTAGTGTGGTTTTGTTTTGAGTCTGTGGATATGAGGAAAACAGCTGACCATGTTACATCATGCGGAGAGATGTTCAGATTTCCATGGAGTTGAGCTGCTCTTTCCACATGTTTCCACGTGCCTGTGCAATAAACAAAAACAGGTGGTGCTTTAGTTTTTACTCCGTGAGCTGAAGCATTTTTTATTTGTCTATCCCCCGGTTTCACAGATCAGTTTCAGACTATAATGCAAGTTTGAGCTGTTTTAACTGAAAGCAACTTGCACTAATATATCTTAACATGTCAGTGCCATTGTTTTGTCTCAAGATGCACACCAGTGATCAGTGTTGTAGTCGAGACCAGCTCACTCGAGTCCGAGTCGAGACCGAGACCATAGAGGGTCGAGTCCGAGTCGAGACCGAGACCAGAGAGGTTGGATAACCTAAGGTTGGGTCTGAAACCAGACCCAGAAATTTTTCAACTTAAGCGGAAGACATTCGCGGCAAACGCGTCTCCCAATTCGCGTCATTCGCAACGCCAGGCGCGAATGATCCGCCTATTCGCGTCTTTGCATTGACTTTGTATGTAATCTACTCGCGCAAATAATTAAATTCGCGTTCGGTGTGAACACACCATTATGGTGTGTTCACACCGAACGCGAATAGAGCGTCAAATACGCGTCTATCGCGTCTAGTTAGACGCTTGAACATTCGCTCGAGTTCACATTTTTCAACTTGCGCGGAAGACATTCGCGGCAAACGCGTCGCCCAATTCGCGTCATTCGCAACGCCCGCCGCGAATGATGCGTCTATTCGCGTCTTTGCATTGACTTTGTATGTAATCTACTCGCGCAAATAATTAAATTCGCGTTCGGTGTGAACACACCATTAGTCTCAAGTCATGCGCAGTTGCGCACAAGAAAGTCAGCAATCATTGGACGTTTCAATCAAACAACAATTTAAAGAAATATTAACAGTAATAATCATGACATATTTTGAATGGGTCTCGAGTGGACTCGGGAATAAGTCCGAGTCCTAATATGTTCGAGTACGAGTCAATTCCGAGTCAAAATGCACACGAGTCCATGACAAGACCGAGACCATTAAAATATGGTCTCGAGACCGAGTCCGAGTCTCGAGTACACAACACTGCCATTGATGGGTTTTTTTCTAAGGCACGTTAAAAGCGACTTAAATGTCCTAATTGTACTAAGGCTTAATCCTGTCTGTGAAACCCAATAGTATCCAGCTGCAGACCCGCAGCACCACCAGTTTCAGAACCCCAGCGCCAGAACCGGAAGTAAGGGGCGGAGCTTACGTTCTAACACCAGCGCCAGGACCGGAAGTGAGGGGCGGAGCTTACGTTCTAAACCGAGTAACGCCACCTAACGTTTTGGAGCGTAATTTGCTTAGACACGAAACGGCATTATTACACACGAAACGTCTTTATACGTATTATAATGATACATTAAGGTATAGTACAATAAGCATTTTAAAACATTGATTTTGTGTAATATAATTCTATATAGTTATCCGTTTCATTGTATTATGGGAGTTACTTCCTGATCATGATGGTGAAAAATAATGCTTGAAACTTATGGTCATTTTATATAAAATATACTTTATTTCACAAGAACATGTGCAGCATGCATTTTTCTTTATGTAAAATAATGTCAAAAATCTTAAAAGAGAGAGAAAATCCAGCATTGTTTTAAAAGAAACCATAAAAATGTACCGTACTTCAAATAATAGCCGAGTCCCAAATAGACGATTGTCTCTTTACACGCCTGGTGTGGCTGCAGGTCTGGGTAAATATAAGGCCGGTCTCAAATAGAGGTCGGGTCTGTTTTTTAGTTTCAGGTTGTATTAAATCTTCTAAAACCCATCAGATCGTCCTCTTTTTGGCGGCCGCCAAAGCAAATTTTTGTCCCGCCAAAGCCTTTTTTGATCGGTGAGTGATGTAGAATAGAATGACTGCTGCAGTGCGCCTGACAGGGCGCGAGCAGAGAGAGAGAGAGCCCTGGTTGCGCGCGCGCACTCTCACGTCTTCAAACAACACGAGCGCTGTCTTGCTCTTTATTTGTCACACCAGTTATAGTTCATACAACGAGCAGTGACTCACTGTGTAATAAAAACATACCCTAAATATTATTTAAAAGGTGCAACAATTTTAAATATTTTTAAATACTTGCAAAAATAACCATGCTTGTGTCATATAATAATAATAATAATAATTCCGCCCCTCCCTCACTTCCGGTTCTGGCGCTGGGGTTCTGGCACTGGGGTTCTGAAACTGGTGGTGCTGCCGGGTCTGCAGCTGGATATATCTCGTGAAACCAGGCCTATATTATTTTGTTAAGTTGTGCATTGCATTAATCAATTTATATAGCATGAATATTACTGTTGCTTTTATGTAAAATTTGATTTGGCATACATTTTCACAAGGTATGATAATATTCAGTAAAAGGAGGCCATAACAATGTTCTTTTTTTATGTTGTAAAACTCTGCACTGTAAAAAAAAAAAAAAAAAAAAAAAAAAAAATTCTAAGTTGTAAATAAACATCAGAATAACTTACCATTCTAAACACTCGTCTGTATTAAATTTAGTATTAACATATTAAATTCCCCATTGGCTTGTGAAGTAACAGGACTAAAATAATCCCATTTGGATGTAATGGTTTGCACTGGTTGTTTCAGGTATGCATGTGGTTTTTTGATGCAACTCGTCTGCTTCTGTACTGTGTGTTGTGGAGAATTTACGTTTATGCATTTGCCAAATGAAAAAAGAACTTGCATTTCATTCACTGGGAATCAAACCCATGATCTCAGAGTTGCTGTCTGGCTGTTTGAGCGTCAGTTTTGTGTGCGTTCTCTCATTCTTAATCACACTGAAGTACTGCTGAATAATTGCTTCTCTCTTTGATTTGCGGGGCAGGTCGTGTGTCATTGAGCCGTGGCGCGTCTCTTCTGGTGGATAAGTTGACGCTGGAGGATGAGGGCTGGTTTGAATGTCGAATTCTTCTGCTGGACAGAACCTCAGATGAGTTTCAGAACGGCACATGGAACTTCCTTTCCATCTCAGGTGGGATAAGAAATGCTTTGAGGTTGTTTCTTCTATTCAAGCGTGCGTAATGGCTTTGCATGTCAGAACTATTCGTTTATAAAGATTCAAATGAATTGATGGAAAATGAATTCTTTCCAAATCAGAATTTTTGGTTTGTGACCATCAAGTAATTTTAATTGACTGTATTATGCAAAATTGGTAATTCCAGATGATTATTAAATATATAGCCGTCCTGCGAAAAAGAATGTGATAAGAACATACAGCCCACCCCTAATGAGAAACAGACACAAAACTATGTGTTGCATGTCAGCTGTGTTGCTCAATCCTAAAAATTAATCTTTTTTAGAAAGTGTTCCATAGAAAGTGAACATGCATTTGTTTAAGAGCATGTATATTTTATAATGGTGCTCTTTATGTTTCATGTTCATGCCAATAAAGCAGCTGACATTTTTGTATTCTTACGAAAAGGATTAAACGTCTGATTAAAGCAGCATCTGCAGCTCATATAAAAGGCTTTGTTGCAGTAAATAAGAGAGAATTGTGTAATCCGATCTCATTTTTCGTGACACTCTTATATCAACAGAACTCATGCATTTTCATCAAAACCTACACAAGCTCTTTGACTTTTTCACTTTCTGTTGGTTACAATCTTTTCACATTGAACTTTGTCTCACACCTTCAGGATGTCTATCATGCCTTCTGAAAACTCTCTTCTTCTGACACACACACACACACACTCCTTCAGCACTGATGTGTGAATCCTGTGAAGGGCTCAGACTGGCTTTTAGTATCTGATGGTGTTACTGTAGCATGTACGAGCGATCAGAATGAAGACAGAGGACAGAAACTCACGCTCACAGTCCGAGTCTCTCCAGTGTGGCCTGTTTCACGCCCATTATATGCACAGTGTCAGCTTACAGCGGTTTTAAAAGCTGTCATTGTGTGAGTGTGCTGGAAAACATGTCTTTGTGTTGACAGGGATATGGGGAAGTTCGATGCGTTTAGAGGTTTTGCCTCACTTGCAAATGTCCATTATTACATAATTGCATGTGTTACGCTTTGAGAAAGTTAAAGACTACTCTACTGTGAGCAAGTGTAAAGCAATGATTTTAGGTCCTTAAAGGGATAGTTCACCCAAAAATGAAAGCCTAAATTCACTCTGTTCATCATATAAAGCAATTGTGTCTCTTCAGAAAATTTAGACTAAACCGCTCAATTCATATGGATTAGTTTTACGATCTCTTTATGAACTTTTTAAAGCGTCAAAGTGGTTGTTGCGTTGCTGTCAATGGTGGAACAGAAAGCTCTCATATTTAATTAAAAATATCTTAATCTGTGTTTCGAAGATGAACAAAAGTCTTATGGATTTGGAACGACATGAGGATAATTAATAATGACAGAATGTTCATTTTTGGGTCAACTATCCCCTTAAGTGCTGCAGTATACATCGGTGACCTTATAAGTATCAGAAAATAATCTTTTTTATTAACGTATCAGTCTAATTAGTTCTGATATTACAATCGTCTGCCTGATTAAGCCAATATTAAAAGTACATCTTTAATTAAATAATTAATTAAATAATTAATTATTTTTGTATTTAAATAAATATGGACATAATTTAAAGGGATAGTTCACTTTGAAATACATTTTTGGTATGTTTTAGCTTACCTCAAGGGCATCCTAAGATGTTGGTGTCTTTGTTTCCGCAGTAGTTTCAATTTTGATATTTTTAGGTCAAACCGTTCTTGTCTGTCAGTCATATAATGCAGGTCTATGGTCACCACCTCAAAGAGCATGCACAGAGAAGTCCAAATTAAACATGATTTAATGACTCGTAAATGTAAGTACACATTGATGGCCTAAGACACGAAACGAGCGGTTTGTGTGAGAAAACGAACAGTATTTATATCGTTTTTACCTCTTGTAAACACAGCCACGTCCAAGTGATCTGAGGGCGCCGGCGCTTCGGTCTGCGCAAGCGCCGGAAGTTATATGAGCCGCAGCCATAACTTCAAGAGAGAAGGCTCATAAATTGGGAATTTGTGAAAACTCACCACTCCCGGATGAGTTCGCGCGAGCATACGTAATTGTTTTCTTTTACGACGGTTTAAACATCCCAGATAAGCGCAAATTATTACCATTTTAATTAGCCGTCTTACCTACAATCTCTGTTCTGTGTAAAACAATGAGTGACGTACACGCGCGAGAGATTTATTTATTATTATTTAATTTATTTGTATATTTATTTTATTTTATTTTATGTGTTTATTTTCTCTATGAAAATGGTTTTGATGGTTATGTCTGCTGCAGCTCCTCCAGTGTTCATAAAGACTCCTCCTGCCTTCCTGGAGGTCATGTTGGGTGAATCTCTCACCCTCCAGTGTGATGCTCATGGAAACCCGAAACCCATCATCATCTGGAGAAAGGATGGCAGTGCCGCTGAGAAACAAGAAGCTTTTCAGGTACACAGCTTTTCAGTTGATTGTTAGTTGACTGACGGTTCATAAAGATACTTTAAATTCAACAAGAATTCCAAATCAACCCTGTTTGCTTTTCTTAATAATACATGTTTTAGTCTTATTCATGAATCCCTCCCCTCCAACTTCTTAGCTCCATTCTGATATACAAATAACTTTTCATTGTGCAATTCAAATCTACATCTCTACATTTTTACCCTGATTGAATATCAGATATACATTGTGATTACAGAAGCACGGTGACTTGTGAATCATGTTTCATGTCAACTTGAGTGTAGAGTTCACTTTGGGCTGGTCACATTTTCCCCTTTGACACTAGTCTCGTTTACCACCTAAACATTAATTTCCCTCAACAGGTACTCAATGAAACCTTGTCTTTAGCCAAGGTTTCCAGGGAAACGGCAGGAATATACAAGTGTCACGTATCCAATTCAGAAGGGAACCTTACCTACACCACCCAGCTGCAGGTCAAAGGTCAGTTACACACCACGTCTTGTCCACGTGGGGGAAGAAAGCCAGCAGCATGTAAATAGGCTTGCAGGGCATTAAGTGTTTACCTTAAGCAGCATTTGGTATGAGAACATTGGAGTCTTTGCTGCAGTTGGATTTGTGTGCAAAGTCAATAACCTTAATCTCAGCTTCATATGGTTTGCAACTGGCTTGGTTCACATTAGGAACTGTTGCGGCTTCCATTTAGCTCAGAAAATATGAACTTTCTACTTTGCAATGGCCTGTTTAAATCAGATTTGAAAGATTTTTAGCTCTAAATGTGTGTGTGATGTGTGCACCATGAAAGATGATAAACATTAAGCAAATAAAATGCATAAATGAAAGTTCCTTAATTGCATGATGATAAAAAATATAGTTTTTTGTTGATCGCACAACTGCAAAGCGAATGCTAGCATTGCCATTGGACAACAGAATGCTATAGTATGTAGTTGAAAACCTTGACAGTATCTCGCATTCATTTTTTTCACAGCATAAGAATTTAGAGTGACTTTTCTGGCAAAGTGTAGTGTAATGAAACGAACAAACACTGCCCTCTTTTGGTGGTAGTGCTTTAACACAATGCATTTGGCACTTACGCCTAAATCTCACCCCTGAACAAACAACCTCCTCAAATCCAGATGCCCATCAAAGCTGATTACGTTTTATGCATTCAGTCTCACATGCATGCTTTTATGCATTCTTTTGCTTTCAACCAGGTCCTCCAATTATCATCATTCCCCCTGAGGACACCACTATGAATATGTCCCAGGATGCAATTCTGCAGTGCCAAGCAGAAGCGTATCCTTCTAACCTCACATACGAGTGGTGGAAACAAGACCAAAACGTGTTTCACATTGAGTAAGTGACCTACGATTACAAGAGCTTAGATAACATTATTACACTGGAATTCTGATGGACAATCACAGCATTCTGCCATCAAATATTATTGTATAATGATGCGTTATTTTCACATAATTACAATCCAAGCTGAAAATGAAATATTGTTTAGTAGCCTCTAATTATTTGGGTTAATTCCATTTATTAGAAATAATACTAATAGCATTTGTTGTCATTGAACTGTATAGTTCAGTTATGGACCACTATAAATCTTTACTAGTGTTGTCTGTGTGTCTTTTGTTTTCTGTTTGCTGATGCGTGTTTGTGTTTACAGAGTTCTGAAATCACGGGTAAAAATCCTAGTGGACGGGACACTCCTCATTTCAGGTCTTATACCTGAGGATTCTGGGAATTACACCTGCACACCCACCAATGGTCTAATGACTCCGCCCTCTGCGTCTGCCTACCTCAAAGTTAAACGTGAGTGCTTTGCAATGTTAAAATCTCATCTTCATGTATACCAGATAAAGAGAGCAACAGAAGATTAAAGATTTAAATTAGGGCTGTCAGTTAAACGCGTTATTAACGGCGTTAACGCAAACCGTTATTAACGTTCTTTTTGGCCTAGCAAACGTTGTAGTTTTTTTCACATGCTTTTGCAACAGGACGCGGCATTCGAGGTGCGATGAAACCCATTAATTTCAATGGCTTGCGTCGCGCGAGGACGTTTTGTTGCTTTGTCGACCGGATCTAGCTAGGCCGGAAACAAAACAACAGGCACGCCGCACACACTTGTTTGGGCTTGCGAGCCGACCAAATAGTTGGTAAACGTTACGTTTTGAGTGGATGACGAGCGCGAGACGCCGAAACGGATGCCAATAAGATTCTGAATTGAAAGTTTACTTTTAAAAAGTTGCCAAATGGTTCCATTGACGAGACCAAAGTGATCTGTGTGTTTTGTCGTTGTGAACTGAGCTATCATCATCGCAGCACGTCCAGTCTGAAACACCACTTGATGGCCAAGCACACACACACACACACACACAGCTGATGCGAATTCTCCGCCCCCTCGTCAATATCAGGACCTCGTCAGTATTTCTTTCACCCTTTTATTGATTTATGAGAATGTTAGTGTGAAATTGAACACTGTATATGCCAATGTTGTTTTCAATAAAAAACATTTGCACAAAGCAAGCCGATCCACTTTTCCATGTTGATAAGAGCATTAAAATGAGAAAAAATAATGGGGCAAAAAGAAATCAAGAGACATTTAGAATAGATAAAAATGTGCGATTAATCGCGGGTTAACTATGACATTAATGCGATTAATCGCGATTAAATATTTCTATCGTTTGACAGCACTAATTTAAATTAAAGGGGTTATTAAAGGGGTCCTATTATGCTTTTACATGTTCAACTTTCTTTAGCATGTAATGCTGCTGTTTGACCATGAAAAACAGCTTCAAAGTTACAAAGCACAAAGTCCCTCCAAAGGGAGTTTTCCTCTATATATATATTCTTATTCTGAAACGGCTCAGTTGTATAGCCTTGCGTTTTTTTCCGGGAGCGAACATGTCACAGTATTCCTCATTTAAATAATTCCCGCCCAAAGCATACGCAAAATAAAGGCGAGGGGCCTAAATACTATTTAGTAGAATTTTCCAAACACATTTGAAGCGCTACACCAATCACAACACACTGATCCAGCTGACCAATCAGAGCACATTGCACTTTTCAGAAGGAGGGACTTCATTTAGACAGGAACTAAACAGAGTGTTACTGACAGACTGAGAACAGAGGAGCTGCAACAATGTAAAATATGTGAAAAATAATGTGTTTTTTAAACATTCAAGCATGAAAACCTATTCTTGTAGATGCCTAAAACAATGCATAATAGGTCCCTTTAAGTATAAATGACATAATTAAAAGGCTGATTTTCTTAAAGACCCTGCACGAGTGGTTCGGATGCCCCGTGAGACTTATCTTCCCGTGGGAATGGGGGGAAAGATCAAATGCCCAGTTCAAGCCGAGCCCCCCATGCTGTATGTTAATTGGACCAAAGACGGAGCGTCCTTGGACCTGGAGCAGGTACTGTGTATATCATCAAGCATCTTATTCAATTGCGACCCAAATTACATCATTTTATACTCTTCATCTTGATTGGTCAGTATCCAGGATGGATGTTCAACTCAGAGGGCTCAGTGTTCATAACTGCAGCAAATGATGATGCAGTGGGCATGTACACCTGTACAGCCTATAACAGTTACGGGACCATGGGCCAATCAGAACCTACCAAAGTTATCCTGAAGGTGAACACCATATCTCTAGAATGGAAAATAATTTGACAAGTCACCACATAGTGAAATTCATTATTAATGACTGACCTGACACATGAGTTGCTGAGAATCTATTTGCAATCCTCCATAGGACCCCCCTTCATTCCGTGTCTCGCCCCGTGCCGAGTACCTACAAGAAGTAGGTAGGGAGCTGGTGATACCCTGTCAACCCGAGGGAGACCCCGCCCCTAATATCACATGGATTAAAGTAAGTTGTTTTTTAATCCCAATAACCTTCAGATGACCATGATTTACCACTTGCCATTGCAAATATTTATATGTGTGTTATTTAAATGTGTGTATTTAAAGGCTAATCTCCTAAAAAAAAAAATCAAACATATACTAGCAGACATGGATTTAAAGCCTCAAATGGTATAAACATGCTTCAGTTTCTTTCTCATCTGCTTTAGGTTGGTCCTGCTCCTCGCTCTCCGTTTATAGTCCTATCCAATGGCTCTCTGGTCCTGCGTCCACTCAGTAAGGACCACCAGGGGGCGTGGGAGTGTCTTGCCACCAACCGTGTGGCCACTGTCAGTGTGGCAACCACGATTTTAGTGCTAGGTGAGAGGAACGGGAATAGATGCCTGTTAATAAAAATAACCCGTATTTACCTATAGAAAATAGGTAAATACGACAGAACTCAAATATATTATCTGTTCTGTTTGCTTCAGGCACAAGTCCCCATGCTGTTACCTCCGTGTCTGTGGATCCAGGGATTAGTCAGGCCAATGTGTCCTGGGAGCCAGGATTTGATGGAGGATACACTCAGAGATTTACTGTTTGGTAAGTAACCTCAAACTGAGTGCATCAGCAGCACTAGATGTGTGTGTTTTACGTACTGTTGTTGTCGTCTTCTGACACCAAGACAAATTCTTGTTTTTTTTTGTATTTTGTTAATTTAAATACACTGAACTTAATACTTGAAAGTTTAAAACACATATTCATTTGTTTATATGTTATTTTTTAGCTTTCAAAATGAAGAATCGTGTTCAGTAGCATTGTCTTGCTGTATCATTGAAATGATTTTGAGAATCATTGAATTTTAGTAGCATTTCAATCGACCACGGAATTTTTTTATTGTGACTATCATATCATATATCTCTCTTTATCAGGATAAAGCCCACTGTGAGAGGAAAACATGAATGGGCATCAATCCCTGTGCCAACATCGAAAACTTCCCTGCTGGTGACGGGTCTGCAAGCTGTCACTAGTTACCAGTTCAGTGTTCTTGCCCAAAACAAGTTGGGCTCTGGCCCCTTCAGTGAGATTGTCACCATTACGACTCTGGGTGAGCACAATTTTTTTTATATACATACAAATCATGCACTTTATGAGGTCACCAATTAGCTGTACACATACAGACATGGATCTTATACATAGACTGTCTATAGTTTCTTTAACAAATCTGTATTCCTTTATTTGATTCAAAGCATTCCCTGGTGGACTATAAAGTTATTCCAAACCTATGGTCCAAGATTTATGATGTAGCATACTAAGGTAAACCCTTTTATGTTTTTTTCATTGCAGCACCTCCAACAGACGCTCCCAATGTGGTAACCACCATTGAGGTGTTGCTCCCTCCCACCTTGCTGTCAGCCAATCGTACATCACTGGGTATTTTGCTGCAATGGGTGCCACCTCTAGAAGAGTCTCCACCATTAACTTCATTTGTACTTCTAGCAAAGCGGGGAAAGGGGGAGTGGGTCACTATAGACAGAGAGATTGCTGTCAACGTGACCGAATTGATTGTACAGGGACTTGTTAAGGTAAAACGTTTGAAATATTGGGAAAATGGCAGCTTGGTGTTGAGTGTCCCTATTCTATGCCATTCGTGTTCATTTTCTCTTCATTTATTTCCACAGGACTCCAACTATGAGCTGCGTCTTCTGTCTCGCAGAGACAGACTGGTTAGTGGGCCCAGTGACTCGGTTGTCATCTCTACTGAAGGTGAGGCTAAATCAGAACTCGATATCTTGACTTAAAATTGATATCTGGATTTTTGAAAGAGTTTTTTTTTTTCTTATGAGGCTTGGAAAAACTACAGACTTACTAAATATAATTGAATATTAATATAATTTAATATGATAAATAGTAGTGGTTCAACAGTTCACAAAACTCAAGGTTCAGATCTTAAGTTTTTGGACAATTTTTTGCATCAGCAAGAATTTTTTTAAACTATATATATATATATATATATATATATTGGGGGGTGGGGTAACTTTGCTTTCCACTTACTACTTAAAGCATACTTTAAGTACTCCGATACCACAGCAACTTACCTAACTAATAAAGTTCAAACATTATTAAATACAACAGTCAGTAATATATATATATATACTAATTACAAGCATGTAGATAAATACAATATAACAAAGCAACAAATAAAGTAAGGTCTAACTGTAGTATTCATTTCAGGTACAGAAATTTAATAATTAAATGTAAAATAACACTATAGTGTTCACTGTATAAATTGAATATAGCTTAATCTTTGTTAAAGCTTGTTGTTTGAATAACATTAATGACATTGACAACAGCAGGTGTTTATTGGCTGCTGTCACTTTCAGACCTAATGCACGGATCCAATATAATGATACACATCCAATTTCTTTCTCAACTCTTTACGTTCACCTAAAGGTACAGTATGTAGGATTTTTGCAGTAAAAGATCCAAAAACCACTAGGCCAATGTTATATATTTTGTTTAGTTGATTACTTACAATATCCCAAATGTTTCAAACTATTTGTAAATCGTAAGGAAAATTGCGATTTTAACCAAGGAAACGGTGCGTGTGAGCAGGGGTGAGGAGTCGCCAGTCAATTGCGTCATGTCCGCGTTACCCTCGGTTTCCGCCATTGGTTTCCGCTCGTACTGCCATAGTAACCATGACGACAGACGCGAGTGTTGCATACTTAATTAGACAGGTGAGCAAATGTACATAAAAGTAATCAATGTTATTTAGTTCAACATGATGAAATGTTAGAATATGATCTGTATGTTATTCTAATGTTGATCTAGCTTACTGCGTCTCATACAGCCAACAAACAACCTAACTAACAACATTCAACACACTCAAATGCGTTTAGTGCGATAGTGTAACTGTTAGAGCAAGTGAAACAGCGCTGCATTACCTCGGTAGAATGAAATGTCCTTATTTCTTTATATATGCGGGACTCGCGTTGCGTGTGACGCTGGTAACGTTATAACGTTATGTCTCATTAGCAATCGCGCCCTGCTTCATACCACAGTCATGTTAAAAACATCAATGTATTCACTCATCCATAAAAGATCCATCAACTTGACGACAATATCCATAATTCCGCTTAATGCTTTACCGTCATCGATATACGCCTTTGTTATTGTAAGAGATTAGCGACCCCTGGTGGCGAAAAATCCTACATATTGTACCTTTAAGACAACGACTGTGTTTACGAAAGAACTTGCCTAGAAAGATATTTTGACATAGTTTTGTGTGTGTCCATCCAAGTGCAAGGAGAGGCGAAAGAGGAATCAATCCAAAGATATCAAGCGAGTACCGAATTCAATTCTTTTTCTCCTCTTTTAGTGCTGGAATGGTTAAAAATCTATTGAATGTGTAAACTGGTAAGACAAAAAACATACAAATGATAAACTTTCACTCTATGTTGTTAAACTTGCAATAAATCTGCGAATCACATGCTTGCTGAACCGTGGGGCCTGGTCTGTACGGATCAACTACGATCCGTTTAAACCCTAATAAATAGAAGGTTCAAGAAGTCAGAAATGTAATATTGGTATAAATTAATTATGTTTAATTATTAATTGATTTATTATATTATTATAAGGTAACATGTAATGTGTGGCCCTAAGGTATGGAGATGTATCCGGCAGCACCCAGTCTCCTGGCCTTTGTTCCTGAGCCCCTGCTGGCTGGTGTGATTGGGGGTGTGTGTTTCCTGTTTGCTGCCATCATCCTTTCTCTGGTGACAGCCTGTGTTATGAACAATAGAAGGGGACAACGGCGAAGGAAAAAGAGAGATGGTAAAAGCAGTGATGAAGATTGCTGATTTTGAATATGAAATTGTTGTTGAACAAAGTACACCACTATAAAAAACATTTTAAATCTTTTTGCATGCTCTTAAAGTCATTTAGGGCTGCAACATTCAGATACTGTACATGGATTGTGTACTTAATGAAGAGTTAAAACATTACTCAAAAGACTTAAGTCAATTCCTTAAGGCCTTTGATGCATTATCAATCGCAATGACCATATAGACATTTAATGCCTCAAAGACTGATACTTGACACATTTGAAGTGATGTATTTGTTCTCAGCCATCAGTGGTATTGTCATGCATGGCATCTGTGTTTCTGTTGAGGCTGCTTTTGTTGTTGGCACTTTGTCATCTTATGACTCATTATCTGTGGCATGATATGAACTTTGCACCCTCCCCACCATTTCAGATATCCCCTCTGCCTTCCAGAAGAGTTCATCTCCACAGTAAGTGTCCTTCCTTGCTATGCATGTATCATTCCTATGCTTCTCCATCTTTGTCACTGTACTACAATGGGGGATGATACATTTGTCTCAAACGTCTCTCTATTCGTTCCCTAAATGTTCACTTGTCTTCTTTCTCCTCAGAGCTCACTCGCCTTCTGACAGTCCCGACAGTGTGCTGAAGTTAAAACTGTGCCCTCCTTTAAACTTCTTCCCCAACTCATCCTCTTCTGATCGCTCAGACCGTTCCTCCTTTGATAAAGGCAGCCGCAGTGAGTACCAGGATCAGAGAAAGCAGCTCTTGTCCTCATCCTCTCCACCTCCGCGCTACACCCTATGTGAGAGCCACTTTGGTGGATCTCCCTCATCCACATCTGCTATTGAGTCCATAGCCAGAAGTCCTGATGGCCGCTTCGTTATCCAACCTGACCTAGAAAACTCCATACCAACCCACATCAAAAAGAACCTTAAAAAAGAGTTCCCACAATCACCTGGTAGAGGGAGTAACAATGGAACTTTTAAAGAGTCCAACAAATCAAATCCTGTAAGTTCAGAGAGGGATGGACAGAGAGAGAATCTGTCAGCATTGACAGTGGGCCCTTCAGACCCAGAGAGACCCCATCACTCCCCTGGCAAGGTGAAGGCAATGGCCAGAAACTTTTCCCGTCATGGCTGTTTCTACTCTGATGATGAGCAGGGCTGCTCTGAGGCCTTGTTGGAGAAGGCCAGTTTTTATTCAGACTGCAGTGAAAAGAGGGTGAGTGACTCACAAAAAAAATGCCGGAGTGCCAGTCATAGGGAGGACATATTTCCCAGCTTAACCAGGAGAGCCCGAGCTTTGGAGAGAGAGAGGCTGCTCCACCAGGCACAATACCAGCCAATCAATGGAGACAGCCAGCTGACAGAAGACAGCACTATGGTAACTCAACTGGATGGTGAAAGAGAGAGGGACAAATTAAGCAAATGTTTAAAGCTGGCGAAGGAACGTGAGCAAATGGAGAGGGAGCTAGAACACTATACGGCCAGCCGAAGGGTACAGTCACATGAGCAAGAACAGAGGCGGGCCAAGTCTGCAAGTCCCTTAAGAAAATGGACAGGTGTTGAGTTTGAAGACCCTATTTGGAAGCCCCAAGATATACATTTACGACAAAAAAACAGACCCAGCAGCATGGCCCAGCTTGTATCGGACTATAGGAGGGGCTGTTATTTTGGCAACACCAGTAGTCCCATGGAGAGACTTCCCTCTTTGTCTTCCTCACACATCCAGTGGGACATAAGCCCTGTGATATCCCCTACCAGCCTGGTGCCAGTGCAGAGCCTTTCTGAAGGGAACACACCTCATTCACTCTACCCTCACACACGTCAACAAGGCATTGCCGATCTAGAAGATTCATTGGCAACAGACATCTCTCGTTCACCAGCCACACAATATACCTCTCTCTCACGTTTCTCTCCTACCAGGGACATACCCTCTCCCAGTAAAACCAACCTGAGTGGGGCACAAGCTAGACACCCGGAAAGTCACCTGGAAGAGGAGCAGGAGCTGCCCAACAGGACTTTAGTTCAGGATAGTTGGTTGCAAGAAAGAAAAATGGAAAAAGAGGCTCCAGCATTTAGATCAACATCCCCTGCTCGCTTGAATCCTCAACCATCTGAGCTGCACCAAATGGTGGGCGGAAGAGATAGAGATAATAGTCCTAACCAACATTTCCTTTATCCCATGATTCAAAGCGTCACAGAGGAAGTAAGGCCCGTTAAAAAAGACAAACTGAGTCATAATCCATCAGGTTGCTCTACATTGCCCTATGATCATCAGAAAGCAGGAGCAAAAGGAAAAGTAATAGTGAGTGGTGATTCCAGCTCCATATTGCCTTACAATGAGCAAGAGAAAGAGGGTATCAGGGCTCGATCCCGAAAGAGTGACAAATGTGTCTTCAGTGAAAGCCCTAGTCGAATATCACACCTGACCCTGTTGGAAAATGAGGCAGGAAGTGATCAGTCAAATGTATCAAGAATGTCAGAATCAATGAAAGCTAAGCTTGCTCCCCAACCAGACCGGATGTCCCCACTGCAGACCAGCACTATCCTGGAATACCTGAGTCTTCCGGGTTTCATTGAAATGAGTGTAGATGATCCTGTAGAAGTGACTGAGCCTTCGGAATCTGTTGAAACCAGTGTTGAGCCAGAAACTAGGGCACTGTTAAGAGATGAGCCCGACGTTGTACCCACAATTTGGGAAAAAGATGGTCAGGAGCACTCTGGGACCAATATTAGTCATCACAACGGGGCTGTTCATGACCACAGAACCCTGAACGTACCAGTGGGACACCATAAACCTGGAAGTATTCCAATTTCTGAACCTTGTTCACAATTAGAGGCACAAGATACATGTGTTAAATCAGGCATCTCAAACACAATCAAGAAAGGTTTCTCACCATCTAAAGAAAAGGAAAAGAGTTCTGAGCCTTTGGTTTCTCAGAGTTTAGGGCCTCAAAAACAAGAAGTTACACAGCATGGTCAAGCACAGACATTAATTAACACGGCTAAAAGCATGGCAGCAATTGTTTCCAAATGTCCAAACTCTATATCTGAACAATATCAAAGATATCAGGCTCAGGGTGACCGGACAAACATGATATCCTCACGGATCTATCCAGGTCCAATGCCTTTCATGAAGAAATCAGTCAGCACTGGTCCCTGTAGGACCCTCTCTGGAGTCGGGCAACCAAGTCAATTCCTTAAGAAGTCCATTAGTTTAGGTTCTAGATGGGAACATTTTGAAAATCCAAGAGCTTATATATCTGAAACTTGTTACAGGGATAAATTTCCCCACCCAGATATAAGGCTCAAATCTTACAGTCTGGGTCGTAACCCTACACGCTACTATCCCATGTCTGGCCCATCATGGCGAGGGTCAGTGCCCTTTCAACCTCCCACCAGCTACAGTTTAGAGAGACGTAAGCATATTGAGCGATCTGACATGACACCTCCCTACCACACACCTGTTCCCTCAGTCCCAGATCCACCACAACACATGGAATCATCCCTTCCTTCCAGGCGAGAGTCAGATCCACGTCGACAGGCAGCAGTCTTTCAAGATTTCTCTAGGTGGCCGCTGACTTATCAGGAAACACTTAGGTCAGTTCAGCATAAGTATGTCCCACAAGAACCTCCTCGACCTTTTGTTCCACCCAGATCAGTGGCCAAGGTGGACTACCTGCAAACTGCAGAACACAGAAGGTATCCACCAAGGCCTTTCCTCCCCAGAGGTTACAGCTGGCCCTCACCATATCATACATCCTTCCCCCTTCGAGAGCAAGACATTCCGAGAGAGGTGGACAAAGGGATGGGTGCAGTTAGGGGCTGTACAGAGACAGAAGGCCGGGATATAAGAGGTGATGGGGGCAGAGCCAGTTACGCCAGCCAGAGCAGTGGAAGGGGTAGTGTGGGACCGTATGGACACCTACGCCAGTCTCTCTCTATCACTCCAACCTTACTCAGCTCGCCAGAGACCACCGAAGAGAGCGAGAGGCTCAGGACAGATAAAGACCTGAGAGAACGGAGGTCCAAAAGGTGAAGCTGATACACATATACATGAGGCAAGACCTCAGCACAGACAAACTAGAATAGTTCCCAATGTCTTATTTTGCTTTTGTACAAAATGACAGTGATATAAATGTGTAAAATCTCACTATGTATTGTTGCATATGTGTGTGTAGAAGAAATACCTCAGTAGATGAGAGTTATGAATGGGATGCTGCAGAACACTCTGTGGATCTCGACATCCTGGAGGCCATGAAGATGGAGCGGCCCCATGCAGGCTTTGGGCGAGGCAGGGAATTTAGGCAAGAACGCCCCCGCTCCACCGCTGGCCTCCAGGACTTCCCGAGTAAACGTAAGAACACTTGAGCTTGTCTGTTTATTTCCCACACCAAATATAATTGCAAATTAAGTTTCCCCTGAACTTTATCCGTCCTACACCTCCTCCTCCACCTCCTTTCCTCTCCTCTCAGGCCTGTACACCATCAGCCCTCCCTTAGTGTCCCAGCCTCCTCAGCACCGGTATGGTCGTTCCCTCAGTGAGGCTCGCTTCAATGCCCTGCGACAGGAGTTCCAGGAGTACCGCAGAGCCCAGGAATCCTACTCCCGAGACCCCTGCAACCCCCCTGACCCAGACTCTGACTCCAGCTCCGCATTGCTCTGAAAACCTTACCTTGGTCCGTTACCTCCCTTTGACCAATCCGTACTGTTTAACTTGTTTTAGCTAGGGATATTTTTTTTATAAATATATTTCCCTTTGTAGGGACAAATGTCCACAGAACTGATGTTTGACTTACAGTACATAGTTTGACAGTACAAAATTCTGAAAAGTGCTATATTACAATTTGGCCTCAAGAACAGGATTATGCTAGCAAATTTTTATAAAATGCCTCACTTATTCCCATGTTAAATTCAATTTAAAGCCAGAGTTTTATTTGGTTCTTATGTAGGACACTAACTATAATCCCTGTATTTATATTTCCAGAGCATCCCAAGGAAGAAGATGAATTGGTTTTGAGTAAAAACCTAACAAATCCTGAGAAAGCAAAGGATCCAGACTTAAATATCATTGACCAGCTTTGATGTATATTCATTATTGTCATTACGCTGTAAAGGTGCGTTCAGCTCCTTCTGAAGGTTTTCCAAACTTGAAATATGTATAGTATGTGGAATATAGTTTTTGTATCACTGTCTTTCCTTCACGTTCACTGTCTAGACTAAAAGACGACCTTTCATAAATTACAGTTTTACTGAAATGTATGATTGTTTTTATACAGGTTTTATAAATGAAATGGATATCCATTGTGGACAATGGACACTCTAGAAATATAACTACTTTCAAAGGGTTGTGTTACATTCTCCATTCAGCCGAACCAAAATAACAGTATAGCATAAAGTCTGCTTTGACAATCAGATACTGCATCCAAGGAAACGTATATTTCAAGCAACTGTAATATATAATGTTGTATTTTACATATACAGGTGTACATGTATATGAATATAATGTTACTGTGTTTGTTTACCATGTGTATATTTGAGCACCATTCATCTAGGAACTGAATTCATTTGAAAGCCTGTCATTATGATTTAAAGCAAAAATTAAGTGCCAACATTGAGTTAAGAAAAACTCTCAATCAAACTCTCCTCGCAATTTATTTGTACTCTTTACTGTAATTGACTTTCCCAAACAGAAACATTTTTGCAGCCAGCTCACTTAATCTTCTATATTTGTTTTGCTTTAATGCAAAGAACTGTGGATGTATAAAATGGCTTAAACAAAAACATAGACGGCATCTTGACACATGGAAACACTTCTATCACTCTTGGTCAGTCTGTGCTTAGCGCTGTAAATATATATTTTTAATTCTTTTTTTTTTCTTTTTTTTTTTTTACAATTGTTCATGAATGTTTTGAGAAAACATTGATCTATCTTATATTTAAGATGCTGCTGTACATTTTTGTAATACATTTAAAGGTTTTTTGACAGAATTTGTAAAAAAAAAAAAAAAAGTTCTATGTCTGTTCTTATATTTGTTTTTTATACATGTTGTCACTCATTTTTGTATGATTTGTAAAATAAAATGTCCCACTGAGAAATGTTATGTTTGTGAGAGGTTTCTGTGAACAATTATCTACTCTTAAAAAATAATAATAAAAAAAGTATATGATATGGCTAGTCAGATCTTAGATTTACCGAAAGTTATTATGAGCATTGTAATGTTTGAAGCGAAGTTTCAAAAAATGTCTAGATTTCAAAATGAGCGGTTCATTCATAAATCCATAAGATCTTACCTTCATGCTATGGAAATACAAACTAGAAGACAGAACACAACATGCGTAATGCGGGGCTACAGAAGCTCTATACACACCATATAGGCCAGTGTTTCCCAACCCTACTCCTTGAGGCACACCAACAGTGCACATTTTGGATGTCTCCCTTTTCTGACCCATATATTTCTGGTCTTGGAGTCTCTACTAACGAGCTGATGAGTTGATTCAGGTGTGATCGATTGGGAAGAGTTGGAAAATGTGTAGTGTTGGTGTGCCTCCAGGAACAGGGTTGGGAAACACTGGTATAGGCTATACAAAACATAGTACAACACAGGAGTTGCATTGCATGCTTTTTTATTTATTTATTTATTTATTTACTTTCTGTATGTCCACATAATAGCGAATCGGGTCAACCTAAAGTTAAGTGTGAAAGCCTTCTGGTGTCTTGCATCCCACGAGAATCACTTGGCAGTCATACGCATGACGTGCTTGACCATGTTCCCGATGCCATCAAAGATGTAATGGTAGTGGTAGTCAGTCTCCCACATGAAGGATGGAGTGCTGATCACCTTGTTTTTCTCGTCCACATAGGCCTCGTGAGATGGGCAGTTAAGGGGGAAATAAGGTTTTTTTTTTATTGTCATGACATCAAGTTGACATGCGTTTAGAGATGCAATGAGTAACTTCTTGCATCATTTAAAGGCACATTTAAAGGGATACTCCACCCCAAAATGAAAATTCTGTCATCATTTACTCACCCTTAAAGGAATACTCCGACTTTTTGGGACTTTAGCCTATTCACCTTATCCCCCAGAGTTAGATAAGTCCATACATACCTTTTTCATCTCCGTGCGTGCTGTAATTCTATATCTGACGCACCCACCGCTAGCCTAGCTTAGCACAAAGACTGGATGTAAATGGTTGCAGCTAGCAAGCATACTAATCCAAATGAGTGAAAAAATAACGCAAACATTTTTCTATTTACATTTTGTGATTTGTATAGTCACAGAGTGTACAAAAAACAAAGTCACATGAGACACAGACATATTTTAACCGTATAAATACTGGGAACTATATTCTCTGACAGCGAAGCACTGCTACTTGGGCGGAGTGATAACCGCAGCACCTGAGACGCGCCGTGGTGAGGAGCAGAGAGCGCGTCTCAGGTGCTGCGGTTACATACATACCCTGAAAAAGGTATGTATGGACTTATCTAACTCTGGGGGATAAGGTGAATAGGCTAAAGTCCCAAAAAGTCGGAGTGTTCCTTTAAGTTGTTGCAAACCTGTATGAGTTTCTTTCTTCTGCTGAACACAAAGGACGATATTTTGAAGAACGATTGGAACCAAACAGTTGTTTGGCACCATTGACTTCCATAGTAGAAAAAAAAAAAAATACTATAGCTAGTCAATGGTGCCAAAGTTCCAATTGTTCTTCAAAATATCTTCCTTTGTGTTCAGCAGAAGAAAGAAACTCATACAGGTTTGCAACAACTCGAGGGTGAGTAAATGATGACAGAATTTTCATTTTTGGGTGGAGCATCCCTTTAAAGTTTTACACTAATAATGCTTTGGGTAAAATATGTCTCTAGAAAACTTTGTCTCAATGAAAGGATATGTAAGGTTCGCGGGTGTTGTGGCGGGCCCCCATGCTCTTGACCGCCTGCACCATGCTGGTGTTGGGCCAGCGGCCCCAGCGGCTGGTCTCGTCACGTTCGTAACCCATTGTGACTTCCAGACTCGGCAGCACTCGGCACGCCAGGAGAGGAGCCATGCTGGACAGACTGAGCCAAAGAGAGCCGGATTCAGCTCAGGTGAAAAATGTTTAAACATTTGAACTGAATCATTCAAATATACAGCGGAGACCACTATTTTACATTTTACATTAAATGAACACAGCATTTGTCATAACATAACAATTTGAGTGAAAAATGTAGATGAAACAAGGACATCTGATCCTCCAACCTAAAAGAGTTTATGTGATCAGTGTCACCTCGGTATGCACAATATACAAGGATCCAATTCAGATTTTGAATATTTTATAGTCGGGTACCCAATGGGCTTGCGAGCGCGGTGGAACTCCTTCATAACTCGTTCCACATCATTATTCAGCTTGCAGTCTTTACCATCTTTGCTGAAGGTGGACCTGTGAAAGTCAGCAGAAATTTGTAATCGTCATATTAGAAATGAGACATTTTTGCAAAAACAACCCAGAAAAAAAAAAACCTTAGATGTCTCTCCCAGCTCATTTCAAGCAAACACGACTTGGAACCTTGAAGGAACTTTCTCACTTCAGCATATCATATCAAATGTTGAGTATAAAAAGGTGGATTAGCTCAGACGTGGATTAGTCTCATCCATCGCCTGTATTTCCTCTTGGACTTAATCATTTGTTTGCTAATAGTGAAACATGATAAGAGGATTGTCGCTCCAGGAATAGTGATAGATCTGGGGTGACAAACAATGAAATAGCCAATCCACATGTAATCTGAGGGTAATCAAAGTTTAAGTAAGTGCAGATGGACTCTGATGGTCTCTTCTGTCAGGACAATGCACTTCTTTTGGGATGCGTTCAATTTCTTTTCAAAAACATTTATATCTGCATTAGTATAGACCCTCAACTATAAGACTGCCTCTCTCACAGGTTCTTGACTATTCCGTGGCCTCCAGGGAAGATGACGGCATCAAAGCTGTTGACGTCCAGTTTGGACAGATCGTTCATCTGCATCGTGCCCTGACCGTGGCTGAATCGTGCAGACTCCATCATCATGTTCCTGCGGAGAGGGAACAGTTTGCTATCTGATGGTTTTGCCATGGTACTTGTGAATGATTTCTATGTTCATATTTAAATGCTACTTCAAAGGATACCATGGTACACATCCAAAAACCATTGGTTAACATGATGCTTCCATGGCTTTTTTTGTTGTTATAGAATGGTAATTTGAAAAGCTGTGTAATTATAATATTTCATGATACATTTCATGTTAATGATGTCTACCTGTTGTCACTTGTAGAGGGCTGCATCTTCATGTGATCCATGACGTGCATTTGCTGCTGGTTTGGAGCAAAGATCTGAAAACGGGCTCCATTACGGCTCAAGTGGTACATGGTGCTTTAAAGAGACATAGCAGTATGCGTCACAACTCTCTAGAATACTTGATGCTGATTGGTCGAAAGCAGGATTCTGTGTTCAAATAATTTTTACCTGGTTTTTAAACCAGGTAAGTTTCACACATCACTATAAATCACTTCAGCTCAAATCCATATTTAGTCTATTTATTTGGTAAGTAGTATTGTAACAAGAAGGATAATGTGCTGTCATCATCCCTAAATAAAGTCCTGATGACCCAGTCAGAGTTTATTTTGTGATAATGGCAAGGTGACTGTACATTATCCCTTACATAATAACCCTAACACAGATCAATACGTTCTAAAGATATAATGATAACACTTTACAATAGGGTTCCATTTGTTAACATTAATTAACTTGAACTAAAAATTAACAATAATTCTAAAACATTTAATAATCTTAATGTTAATTTCAAAATTTTGCTAATATCTTATTCAAATCAAAAGTTGTACCTTTTATTATGATTACAGTAACATTGCACATTGTTAGTTAATGGATTAACTAATGAGACCTTATTGTAAAGTGTTACCTTACACTGTAAGTGAACATGAACCTTTTTAACTAACACTAACAAAGCTTAATAAATGCTGTAAAAATATACTGCTCATTGTTAGTTTATGTTAACAAATGAGTTACTGTAAATGAAACTTGTTTTAAGGATGCCTCTATGTTTTTACTGTTAAAAAAGACCAGAGTAAGTGATGTTTTGAAGTGTACACTTGCTGTTTACTTACTACGCAGCCTCGTGGACGTCAGTTCCATCCCACCAACCACAGCCTGAGAAAACCTTCAACAGCAGATCCAGTCACATGATCAGACTATATCTTAACCAAGAAACTCAATACCAAATGCTGTGTTTGTGGCATTTTGTGTTCTTACCACGGCGATGTTGGTGTTGCCCCAGTTCCCCCAGTCTCCCCCATGATGCACCAGGCAGGCGGGTTGGCGCGCCAGCATCGCTGCTGCCTGCTTGGCGAGGAATGCCCGTGATGCCAACATGATCCCACTGCTGAGTTTAGATATCAACCGAGCGACAGAGAGTTGTGCAGACTGAACTCAATGCGTCCGATCCTGATGCATGCGAGGCCCGGCTCTTTTATACAGTTTTACATGTTGCATGTGGGACGTCACTCTGTAAGCTACGTTTCTGAGAAGATAAGATACTTTGTCTGAACAACCCTTTTCCTTTCTTCATTGCTTATCTAATAATACCTTCCTCAATTATCTTATTACCTTAAGTCATTTGGTCAACACCTGTTGATGCTTTGCTGGGGCTGCGGGCGTTTACCCACATTTACCTCCTTAAACAGCCCGTCTGACCCTTCTGACCTGTCGCCTCACTCGCAGCGCCACAGGTGTCTTGACCCAAATGTCCTCACAAAGATAGGATAGTAATACCAGTCATTTTTGACCTTGTGGGGACATTTCTTGGTCCCCATGAGGAAAACAGCTTATAATCACACTAAGTGATGTCTTTAATATATAAAAATGCAGAGCGTTTTCCGTCATGGGTAGATTTAGGGTTAGACGATAGAATAGACCGTTTGTACAGTATAAGTACAGTTTTATGTCGAAGGAAAGCGCCCATAAAACATTGAATTGAGTTGTAATTGAATGAGATAGTGCCCTCTAATACCAATTAGTTAATAAGGCTCTTAAACACAGTAATACTATGTGGTGTCTGCTGGGATCCCGGGCAGCGATCCAATGGGTAGTTGTAGCCATCAGTTAAAGATCCTATAGGACACACTGTAAAACCTTCTCAACGTCCAGATTACACTAGTGCACGTACACATGAAACATAGTGAGCCTCTCTTTGTGAAAAGTCCAGGAATATGCACAAACTCTCTGACCATTGGTGCAAACGCCCTCAGATTCTTCAAGCACACAGTTTTAGGAAAGAGAACTGTACAAAAACACGTCATAATATGTTGCTGGTGCATTTATTTAAAGAGACTTATTATCAAGGAAATGTCACACATCAAATCAAGGTAAAAAGTTATTATGAGAGATTTGATTTAAAAGCTCTGATGTATACATTGTGTCTGTTTCTGTCTCTGACTTTACGGACCTTCCTGTGGATGGAAGGACAGGCAGCTTAGCTCTCGTCTCAACTTTGACATTTGGCTGCTTCTCTGGAAAGATTCTTATGTAGTTCATTAGGGAATCAAACATGATCAGCAGCCGCTCACTCATTCCTCATGTGTAGATCTCTGTGGTCAGGGAAAATACATATTTCCTTCAACTTCTTTTAGAGACTGACATAAAAAAGAACACTATACTGTATACGTTTAAGCATTTTCATGAGGGAAGAAAAGCCTAACATGATGGCTCAATGAAAGAAGTGGGACGGTGTAACCCTCACCGTAAAGGTCATGTTCCACTTCATCATCATCATCATCATCATCAGTGGTGTCAAGAGTTCACCGTTCTTCTGAGGCGTGTTTTGTGCACGTCCTGCGCTCTCCTCTGCCGCTCTGACATGGTGCCGCCTGAATTGCGTTTGATGGCTGGTAGAATCACAGTTTCTCCTTTACCGGCTTGACTCGGGTGCCTGGGGTGATATTTAAATAAAAAAAATCAGTTTCAGATTGTTTCAAAATGCCTGTGGTGATATGAATAGAAAAGTCAACCTACTGTTTCTTTGGCAGTGGTTTGAGAGGTAGTTTTGGTAAATGCTCGAAAACTTCACCCCTAAAAGAGAACCAAAATGTGCAAATAAAGTGCAAATGATTTTACAGATTGACTCTGAATAGGTAAATAGAATTATATTATGATATAATTAAATAATAGAGTAACAAGGTGAATCTTACAAGAACATGTCCAGGTCAAATTTATATTAGAAAATATATTGGATAAACCAAAAGCCTGGTTTAGGAGCATTTTTTTGCATTATTTATTTTCTTGACAATTCTGTTCAGAAAAAATGATTTGAATTATTATTATTATTAGTAGCATTGTTATTAGTCAAAGTATGCATTATGTGTAGTTCCAATTGTGCTTTACAAGTTAAATGATCGTTATAAAATTATTATTTTTTAACTGAAATTTCAGGCAAAATATAGTTTATTTATTTATTTTGTAAATTAAATTTTATTTTAAAAAATCATAATGAAAAACTTGTTTTTAATATATTTAAACTATATTTCATGACATTGGATTATTTATTTTCATAACAATCCTGTTCAGTGTTTTTTTTTCAATCATTATTATTAAAGTCAGAGTCTGCATTATGTATACTTCCAATTGTGCTTAATATATGTGTATATATATATTTTTTTTTTTTTGCAAAATGTAGATTTTAATTATTTCTTTCTATAGATTTTGGGGTGAAATATGACCAGTGTATTTTGGTGAGCAGAATAATGGTGCACCTGCTGTTGTCACAGAGGCAGGCTCTTGCGAGAGAGAAAACTTCAGCGGATGATTTGTTTTTGGAGGCGATGTCTCCGAGGAGCGTCTTGATCCGCAGCAGCTGAGTGAGGGAACATGAGCGTCAAGTATGAACACATGAATGAGAACAGACATGATGAAGACATGATGCTCCTGACCTCCTGATACTGCGAGGTGTTGGCGTGATAGAGCTGCCGGATGATGCCCTCACACTCCTTCAGCGTGGGGGTTCGGGGATGCTGGGACAGACCGCAGGTGATCCTGAGAGGCAGAAGTGATGTGACTGCACCTCCTCTTCCCGCCTCTGAGCTGGAGCGGGTCACAGCAGGAGGACGTGTGATTTATTTGCTTAAGGTAGGTCAGATGATCACAGACGCTACAGTAAGTACCTGAAATTCTTCTCGGCTGAACCATCACTGCAGGATTTTGAGGAATGACTGGACTCTGTGTGGATCACATGGCTGTCAGTTCGCAGTAAACAACAGTACAGGTTAAGAAATAATAACCCCCTGGTTTCACAGACAAGGCTTTAGTCTAGTCCCAGACTAAAATTCATGTTTGAGCTGTTTTAAATTAAAGCAACTTGCACTGATATATCTTAAAATGTGCCATTGTTTTGTCTCAAGATACACACCAGTGATGTTTTCTTCTAAGGCACGTTTATAAAAGCTACTTAAATGCTCTAATTGAACTAATGCCTAATCCTGGCTTAATCTAAGCCCTGTATGTGAAACCATGAATTAGATCTTTCCTATGCACAAAGCGAGTATATATTTATGAATATGGTTATGAAAAATTAGGCTTGATCAAACATATTCTACCTTTTGGAGAATGTTCATGTTCCATAACCATCTGATACTGTAATTCTGTAAAAGAAAAAGTTAATATGCAAGTCTGGATATGGTACGAGAGCTCAAACAACCTGTCAGCGGTTTGTGCCCCATAACTGAACTTCACTGAACTATGACAATGTTTTGGATGTAATGCAGAAATTTTAACATAATACATAGCTTAAAATACTTTTAAATGTTTGCTTTTAATCAGAAAGACAGCCAATTTGCATGTTCATTACATTTTAATTGCTTATGAAAATGTAAGAAAACACATTATACTTAGACTTTGCATTTACTGATATTAAAATTTCATGTCAACATATTTAAGTTATTTTGTCCTTCACTTTTGTTTCAACTCACATTTCCCCCTTTAAAAATAACGGTTTGTTCTGTCTAACATCATGTTTGGGGACATGACATCATCATCATCTTTCTGACCATTTGGTTAAAACAAGTCTGTCTTACAGCCTTAAAAAGTATTTATGGAAGTATAGTGGCCTCATCAAACTCAATTTATATTTAAAAAACAAAATCACATTGATGATTTTAAAGGTAGGGTTAACACTTTTTGTTATACAGGTTGAAACTCTCTTCACATCCTCCTGATAACAATCAACAATAGAAGTGGTCTAAATATTAAAACATCTACATATCTTCTGTGGAAGTCTAAGGACCAAAAAATGTTCGTCCAATCATTGCATTCGGTCCGACACTATCAACAACGAAATTAATCTGCAGCAGTCAGGTGGTACAAGTCAGAGCTCTGTAAATTGTTTTTGTTCATTATTATTGTAATGTCATGTGCTTTGAGACACGAAGTAGTTTAGTGCCGTTTCTGGTGAGCTTCGCAGACTCTGCTGTGTGTGTTCATGGAGGTTTTAAAGGAGGCGTGGCTTTGGAGACGCTCTGAAGGGAGGGTGAGATCTCATGCTTTCAAAGCTAGCTCACCATTACTAGCCTCCCAAAAAAATGGCCTAAAGTGCAAATGGCACTATTTTCATTTTCTGCCCCATTTATGCAGAATCTGAAGCAGAATGCAATGACAAACCTTTATTAACACGCTTCAGATCTTCCATTTCTGCATGCAGTCTCTCCAGTGTGTCTGTATGCTGTTGTTGGAGGAACAGAATATCTTTCTCCAGAGAGGTGATGCGCGTGTCGTGTGCATCTGTCCTGGGCAGAGCCGCTGCTTTAGGGCTCCTGATGTCCACAGGTGGAGATCTGACCATATAGTCACTAGAAAGAAGTCTGGGGTACCTCACCCTGTCCAGGTCTCGAACCCTGGACCAGCTGGGCAGGTTTCGCAGGGGTGGCAGATTACTGGTGGACATGGTGCTGCTAAAAAATAATAATTCATGGATTTTTGGCTCATGCTCTTGTTTATGTGCACCTACGTAAGCACGACACCAGCATTTTAAAGCTGGAACTTTTTATGTAGTCAATTTATCTCGCTACTAAGCAAGCTATACAAGTCAGTTCACTTATAAAGCTAATTTACAGCTTCCTTTTCCTAAAATGTATTTACATAATATGTGTCTGCCCTCATTTACATACAACATACCTCATAAGCGATATTGCATCAGCCATCATTCGTCAGCCTTTTCTATGAAAAATTGACCAAATAAAGACCATTTAAACGAGTATTTCTTCAAATTAAGGTCATTTATGTCGTTTCAGGTGAAATGCCGGCGGTGTCGCTTCCCGGATGAATCAAACGTTGCTATGGCAACCGCGCGCTTAGAATTCGACGTGCACACGCATTGAGGAAACAAACATGCACGCACACATTGTTTTGATTTTTTTCTCTTTATTTTCCATGTAAGTAAACGTATTTCTTTCAATGAAACACAGAAGGGAAATGTAAAATAATGTAAAACACAAAACCACCAGATTACTAAAAATAAAAAAGTGAAATCTGAACAAGTACAGTCCATTTATGCAACACAAGTGCAGTATCAAATTCCATGCAGTGATTTTATCAAAAATAATCAGACCAGAGCAAAAGCTAGACAAGTAAATTGTGGATACAATCTTGATCAAATGTGTTAAGACTCTTTCATCAGAACATCCTCACACTCACACTGATACTATCAAAACACACCAAACACAATTGCACTAAAAAACAAGAATAAAATCCAATTAATACAGAACAAACTTACGATGTGATGTTGGCAAACCTGAACGCCTCCAAATTACAGGTACATAAATTTGCTGTCTAGTTTCTTTGAGAGTCTACGTCAACCAGATAATAAATAATAAATAATTTGTCCATCTATCTTGGGTATTTGCAGCTATATGTGCGTTAAAATAACATTACAATAACTGATTAAAAGCCTATTGAAATTATTTTTTAAAATGTGATGGGGTGAATCCAGAAGTGTGCAGATATGGCAGCATCTGTGGGCTACTGATAAATTCAAATAAATAAAAGGATACATTGATACCTAGCATGATTTAAAAAATTATTATTATTATTAATTTTTTTACAAAGGAAAGTGTCTATAAATGACCGCTTGAAAAACAGGAACAAAAGTCAAAAGTGCAGCTCAACATTTGGAAAACATGATAAACCTGTGAGGAAAATGGAAAATGTGATAAACCTGCGATGAGGCAGAAAAAAGATACCTTTGGATGATTATACAGAAACTAATTCTGCACAGTTTAGGCTCCAGTAAATGCATCTTCAACAAGCATGATGCCGAGATGCTTTGCATCCTTCAAGTCTTCAATCAATAATAAAAGCGTGCCAAAAAAACTTGTTTCAAAGTAGACCTGTGTGGATTTTTACTGCCAGATACATGCAAACTACTGCAAGATGAATTCAAATGGAATTCTACAAGCAATGCCATAATTACTCTCTTTGATTTCTTCCATGCACGCAAGCTCTGTCTGCTGAAAGTAAAACGCTCATTTAAATGTGTGCATGGATATGGGCATTCTGCATGATCTGGAATACTGAATATATATACAGTATATATTCATTTTTGATGGGGCACCTAAAATCTGAGCATCATTTCTTTGTCTGAAGGCCAAAGGTGGCACGTGAAGAAGACAGGAGTGGCGTTGGGCAGCGAACACGCGGGAATATGGCGATCAGGGTGTGTAGGCCGGTGGAGGCTGGAATTGGTTGGTAATGTCGTAGTCAACTGGGTATGTTTCACTGCTCTCCTCCATCTCGGAGAGGAGCTCCAGGGCTTGCTCCTCCTCCTCAGTGGGGTAATGACGGAGCAGGTTGGCCGCTGTGGCTAAAATAGAGGCTCCGCCTGCACCGGCCACCAGGTAGAAGCTGATGGCGAAAGTGACGTAGATGAGCGAGCCGTGGTACTTCTTGTGCTGCTGCTGCAGGGACAGAATCAGTTCCGAGGCCCAGTAGCAGAAGCCGATCACTGTAGCGCACTGGAGCACTGGAACACACAGATTCATTAAGACTAAAACAAATAACTGTATTGATATTAAAGGGTTAGTTCACCCAAAAATTAAAATTCTGTCAGTAATGACTCTCCCTCATGTTGTTCCAACCCCGTAAGACTTTCGTTCATCTTCGGAACACAAATGAAGATATTTTTGATTAAAGGTGCCCTAGAATGTTTTTATTTTTATTTTTTTATAATGTTTCCTGGGTTGCCCTTATAATGTTAGTATGTTTTTTAGATCAAAAATAGTCATAATTTAGAAATAAAAGTTTAGAACATTTTTCCTAGCCTGATTTTTGCCTCTGATTTGAACGCTCTGTTTGAAGGGGCGTGTCTGCTGTGGGATTCAGTGGAACCGCCCACTGCTGTGATTGGCTGACATGCTTGCATATGAAATAGCTATGTATTACATGTGAAACTCTCTCGAATAATTTTACTACAGCTATTATACGTTTTTACTATAACAGCTATCGAGATTAACGAATCGTGAGATGTTTTTAAAGTATTTAGATCTATTCCCATCACATAAAATGTTGCCGTGATGAGCATTGAGCAAGCAGAGGACAGTCTGTTGATCGCGAGAATGAAGATCTTATCATTGTAACGCAGTTTCTACACTCTCTCTAATGTTTTCACCAATGCAAACACGATGATGTACATACAGTAAGAGCTTCGTTGTGCAGTGTAACGTGCGTCATTGATTTCTTTTCATCCTACTAAAAGAAACGATGTGAAGTTGACATTTTAGTCACTGGCTTGACTTACTGATGCATAAACAGTAGCGAACGATTTTGAGAGAAAGATTACCTGTCTGAACTTAAACAATTACACAGCAGAAAGTGTTGCTTGGTAGCTCGATCCGAGGCCAGCTCTGTATTGGCCCAAGTTGAGGAAACAGTCGTCGGTGAAATGTTTGGAAATTTCCAGAGAAAATAAAATGAACCCATTGTTTCTTCAGAGGCTCGGATGAAGGACCTAAAGAATACTTTAGTGTTCATGTGTACATCCAAACACTGATCAACTGCTATGCTTCGGCTGCGCAGTTCCGCCTGGCATTGAACATGGGCTGGCATATGCACATTTTTGGAGTCGTACATTTTAATGATCCCGACTGTTGCGTCACAGTCGGTGTTATGTGGAGATTTGCCTATTTTTCAGGGGTGTTTTTCAAAAACGAGATTTAAGTAAGAAGGAGAAAACAATGGTGTTTGAGACTCACTGTATGTCATGTCCATGTACTGAACTCTTGTTATTTAACTATGCCAAAATAAATTCAATTTCACATTCTAGGGCACCTTTAAATCTGAGAGCTGGATCACTCCTCCATAGGCTTCTTAAAGGATCGAAACTGGCCGGCCCAGAAGTTATGAAAGACATCGTTAAAATAGTCCGAGTGACTACAGTGGCTCAATCTTAAGTTTATCAAGCGACGAGAATACTTTTTGTGCGCAAAAAACAAACAAAAATAACGACTTTATTCAACTATTCATTTCCTTCTCTGTACGGCCGTGAGATTTCACGTAGTGTGAAGACACGTACAGTCTTCAATCAGCTGAACAAATTCTTAAGCTTGAATGGATACTTTGACAATTTTCAATCTGGTTTCCGATCGCATCACAGCACAGAGACAGCGCTCATAAAGATAATAAACGATATTCGCTTAAATACTGATACAGGCAAATTATCAGTGCTGGTACTACTCGACCTCAGCGCTGCATTTGACACTGTCGATCACAACATACTTCTTGACAAGCTGGAAAACTGGGTGGGGCTTTCTGGGATAGTCCTAAAATGGTTCAGGTTATACTTAGAAGGGAGAGGTTATTATGTGAGTATAGGAGACCATAAGTCTGAGTGGACATCCATGACATGCGGAGTCCCCCAAGGCTCAATTCTTGCACCACTCCTATTCAACCTGTATATGTTCCCACTGAGCCAAATAATGAGAAAGAACCGAATCTCTTACCACAGCTATGCAGACGACACACAGCTCTACTTAGCCCTATCGCCTAACAACTACAGCCCCATTGACTCCCTGTGCCAATGCATTGATGAAGTCAACAGTTGGATGTGCCAAAACTTTCTTCAGTTAAACAAAGACAAAACTGAAGTCATTGTGTTTGGAAACAAAGATGAAGTTCTCAAGGTGAACGCATACCTTGACGCTAGGGGTCTAACAACTAAAAATCAAGTCAGGAATCTTGGTGTGTCTCTAGAGTCAGACCTTAGTTTCAGTAGTCATGTCAAAGCAATTACTAAATCAGCATACTATCATTTGAAAAATATTTCAAGAATTAGATGCTTTGTTTCAAGTCAAGACTTAGAGAAACTTGTGCATGCTTTAATCACCAGCAGGGTGGATTACTGTAATGGACTCCTCACTGGCCTTCCTAAAAAGACCATAAGACAGTTGCAGCTCATACAGAACGCTGAGAACCAGAACATATGAACACATCACACCAGTCCTCAGGTCTTTACACTGGCTCCTAGTTACATTTAGGATTGATTTTAAAATATTATTACTGGTATATGAATCATTCAATGGGCTAGGACCTCAATATATTGCAGATATGCTCACTGAATATAAACCTAACAGATCACTCAGATCCTTAGGATCACATCAGCTAGAAATACCAAGGGTTCACTCTAAGCATGGTGAGTCCGCTTTTAGCTATTATGCCAGCCGCAGCTGGAACCAGCTTCCAGAGGAGATCAGATGTGCTCCTAGAGTAGTCACATTCAAATCCAGACTCAAAACACATCTGTTTAGCTATGCATTTACTGAATGAGCACTGTGCCACTGTTCGTCCGACTGTTTTTACTGTACTTTATTTTATTTTTTATTCTAAACTGTTTTAATTATTCTTATTTGTTTTGATTATTTTATTTTCTCCTATGTAAAGCACTTTGAATTGCCATTGTGTATGAAATGTGCTATATAAATAAACTTGCCTTGCCTTGCCTAGTGATATTGCGCAAAGCTTCTAGGTTGTACGTCACGCATTACACACATGACCAGCGTATAGTGAGCCTACGTGTGACGTACAACCTAGAAGCTTTGTGCAATATCACTACGTGAAATCTCACGGCCGTACAGAGAAGGAAATGAATAGTTGAATAAAGTCGTTATTTTTGTTTGTTTTTGCGCACAAAAAGTATTCTCGTCGCTTGATAAACTTAAGGTTGAGCCACTGTCGTCACTCGGACTATTTTAACGATGTCTTTCATAACTTTTGGGCCGGCCAGTTTCGATCCCTTAAGAAGCCTATGGAGGAGTGATCCAGCTCTCAGATTTAATCAAGAATATCTTAATTTGTGTTCCGAAGATGAACGAAAGTCTTACGGGGTTGAACAACATGAGGGAGAGCAATTACTGACCGAGTTTTCATTTTTGGGTGAACTAACCCTTTAAGAACTAAATCCTTTATGAAGTCATACCTGTGAGGATGTGAGCGAAAGCGTATCTGCGTGTGATCTTGAGGGCTGGGTGTTTGGGTCCAAAGACATCCAGCAGAAATGCCGTCAGGCTGCACAGAATGCCCAAAAAACAGAAAGCAGCAATGACCCGCAAGAGCAGGATGGACTGAGAGTTTATACAGTTATCTGTGGGAGAGAATCGACAAAAGTTTATCATTAACAGAGCAAGTGGAAGATCTCAATATCGGAACTCAACAACTTCGATGTGTAATCTACGCAAACTACCATTCAAAAGTTTGGAGTCAAGAAGATTTTTTGGTAACGCTTTACAATAAGATTTCATTTGTTAACATTAGTTGAATACGTTAGTTAACATGAAATAAGATTGATCAATACCGCTACAGCATTTTGTACTTAATGTTAATTTACTTGTACATTTTTGAGATCAAAAGTCATAGTTGTTAACAATAGTTAATGCATTTTTACTAACTAATATTAACAGAGGTTAATATTATATACACTGCCCACTGCCCAGCCAAAAAAAATAAAGTTGCTGTTTGGATTTAAATAGGCAAATGCTTAAGAGTCATTGGGTCTCATTCATGAAACATTCGTAAATATACGAGTAAATATGCGAGTGATTTGCGCGTAAAGAGACCTTCCCGAAAACTCTTCTCCTGATTCACAAATACTTCGTAAACGTCAGATGTGATAGTGAAATGTGTGTGTGTGTTAATGAATTCCAATCAGTCGTAAATGGGACGCGCGTGCACGCTCAATTACCATAAATCCCGCCCATTAAATCCGACTGACAACTATATATGGGCATCATATTATGACATGAATGCGAATGAAAAAAAAAAAATCTCAGATGCAGAAATTGAAGTTTTATTATCAGAAGTCCATTTAAAACGGCACATTTTATTTTCAAGCGTACATAGTGGCGTATCGGGTCCAAAAAAAAAAAAGGAAGCTTGGCAGCATATTAGATGCAGTTAATGGAGTTTCATCTGTTAATCGAACATTCCCAGAAGTGAGAAGAAAATGGTTCGACATTAAGCTTGAGAGCAAAAAAACGAATTAGTTCACTTCAGGAACCTGGAAGACACATCATGGCCATATACCAGAATAATCAATACAAGGTCTTGGCCAAAAATGTATACACCTCTTGATGGAAATAACATTTATTATCAAGAGGTGCATCATTTTTGGGTCAAGATCTTGTATTGAGTCCAGCACTCTGTAAAGTCTCCTCCAGCACATCCTAAAGATTTTCAATGAATTTAAGGTCTGGTGCCAATTCATGTGTGAAATGATTCTTCATGCTCCTACCAACCATTCTTTCACAATTTGAGCATGATGAATCTTGATTTTGTCATCCTAGAATATGGCTGGAATATTATATAAATCTTTTTTTTTGGACGAGCAGTATATGTTGCTCAATGTTAGTTGATGCAAATAAGACCTTATTGTAAATTGTTTACATTTTTTAAAGGAATTAGGATGCATTCAATTGATCAAAAGTGACAGTAAATAATGTTACAAAAAGATTCTATTTCAAATATATGCTGTTCTTTTAAAATTTTTATTGATCAAAGAATATTGGACACAAAGTGTATCACAGTTTTCACAAAAATATGAAGCAGCACGACTGTTTTCAACATTGATAATAATAATTGGAAGAAATATATCTTGAGAAGTAAATCAACATATTAGAATGATTTCTGAAGGATCATGTGACGCTGAAGAATGAAATTCAGCTTTGCATAACAGGAATAAATTACATTTTAAAATATATTCAAATGAATAAAAAATAAAAACAGTTTGGGATACCAACCCTTAATGAGATTGTCATCTATATATCCCAGGACATCTGCGACACCAATCTCCTGTCTGGGACAGGTTCCTCCATGGACACGGAGCCAGGCCGGTTCTGCCAGGGCCGTACAGAGAGCCGTGATGGAGAGCGCCCCGGGCAGCGCCGACGCCAGACTCCTCTCGGGCTGTTTGGGTAGAGCCGTACCACCTCTCCTCCTTCGGTTGCCAGGCAGAGCAGTTCCCGGGGGTGCGTACATGGTCTTAAACCTACTGAAAAGCCTCGATCAAAAAAGTAAAACTCAAATACACCGGAGTGAGAGTGGTCAGCTCTGGGGTTTGACCTCCACCGGTACTACAGCTGAAAAATCAAAACAAAAATATATTATTATATATATATTATATTACTAATACTATAATATATTAAAAAGATAAGACTAAGTACAAATTTAGTTCTGACCCACTTAGAACTAATCAGTGAAATAGTTAAGGAAATAATCATAAAAAATAACTAATGATATACTAATTAAGAATAATAGCAATTATCTAATTATAGTTATAGATAGGCATTACTGATAATACAAGAGATTTACATAGACGTGTTAATAACTGTTAACCTATATCTATCTATCTATATACACTAATGATTAGCCTACTGGTCAGTATAAAAAGACACTTAATAACAGAATACATAAAAAAGTATGTGGAAATTTTTTAAGCTCCTCCTGTTATATAACAAAAGATTAATAGCCTATCTATATTTATCCCAAACTTTTATTTAAAGATTATATTTACCAGTTTGTTGTGACTGAAGCTCCTCTGTCGGTTTTTAATCAGATTTGATCATTTGTGACATAAACTGGCCTTCTCAACACACAAAACCCTTTAAAACCTTCTCAAACCCCACCAAAATATAAAAAATATTAAAACCAAATTGTAATATGTTCAGCTTCGAATGATCCCGCTGATCGCCGCTACATCGAAGACATTTTCGTGTGTCTTATTCTTGATTTCCAGTGAAAAACGTAAACAATAGTCCGTCCGCTTCCTCCATCAGACGGAGATTCTCCTGCCTCAGACTTCCGTTTCCTGTGTGTTGCCGTTTAAGCCAATCAGACGCGTCCTTCTGCAAACGTCAGTCCTCGAGTACATATGCATGACGTTTGTGTGAGGAATTGAAACAATTCTGTAAATGTGATGCCATATAAGATTTTCCACTTATAATACATGTTCTTACAGAGATCCTTCCACCCTTGTTTTACAGTGCACTATCAATTAAATAACTCTTTTAGTTAATAGCTAATACATACAATATCATACAGCAAACAAAACGTTTAAAAATATATATATATTTAAAAAAAAAATGAAATAATAGAATTTACTCTATAAGCATTTTTTGTAACATCATTCGTTCACATAAATATATATTTTCATCCAACTTCCGCTTAAATAATTAAAATCTTTTAGTTAATAGCTAATACATACAATATCATAAAGCAAACAAAACGTAAAAATATATATAAAATAAAAAATAATAAAAAATAAAATAATAGAACTTACTCTAAATAAAAGCATATTTTGTAAGATATTTTCCTCTAACTTCCGCTACACTCCTGGTGGTGGCGCTACTGTCGTGCATTTGTATCAACAGCAAAAAACACTGAAGCACAAAGCAGGAAGTGAGGAGCCGCTGATAAACCACAGAAGTCTTGAAGTTGTGACATTTAAGAGAGAGAGAGAGAGAGAGAGAGAGAGAGAGAGAGAGAGAGAGAGAGAGAGAGAGAGAGAGAGAGAGAGAGAGAGAGAGAGAGACGGGGAGGATTTACATGTCATATAATCACAAATATCATACAGTTGTATGGAAATGAAGGGCGAGATGGAGCTGTTGCAGAGGGTGAGCGCGCACCCGGACGCGCGCTGCTGGTACGTCGAGTGGAACCCCACGGGCACACTTCTCGCGTCATGCGGCGGGGACCGCGCGATAAGAATATGGGGTAAAGAAGGTAAAACTGCAAAAACGTGTTTACACCGTGAATCACCCGTCTAAACCCATGTACTTAAATATGAGAGCTGAAGTATATAAGTTAGCTGGTGTGTGGTGAGCGCACTGGCGCCGTTGTACTGTGGCTGCCGTCGCATGTTGAGGAGAGATTCTCTGATATGATTGTAAATCGCGTTGGGTGTACAGTAGTAACGTTACATATGAAAGCATTATATAAATGCCTCATTCATTCATAGTATGTCAAAGTGTACTCATTCAATCATTATTAGTGACACACACACACACTGAGTCTATAAAAATCAGACTCAAGACTTTTAATTTGTTAAAGTATTCATCTTACTGCAATGAGCTTAAATTATTACATTGTTTAAATTAATACATTTTTAGCTAACTGTGATTTTGTATTTGTACATTTCTGAAATACAAAACTTAGTTATCTCTGATAACAGATCACTCTAAATTGTAATGGGGACTCATGCATTTTCTGTAAAGCAGCTTTGAAACAATATGTATTGTGAAAAGATTTATATACAAATAAATGTGAATTCAATTGAACTTTATAAAATAGAATAATATTAAAATAAAATAAGTGTATATATATATATATTTATATGTGTGTGTATATACATATATATTGTGTCTGATTTTTATGACACAGCAGATAGTGTAAATAAAATATATTGTATATTATTGTATTTTATTTGTCTTCTGTTCTCAGGGGACAGTTGGGAATGTAAGTCTGTCCTGTCTGATGGACACCAGCGTACGGTCAGAAAGGTGGCCTGGTCGCCCTGTGGGAAATATCTGGCATCGGCCAGCTTTGATGCTACAACATGCATCTGGAAGAAGACGGATGATGGTTTTGAGGTTTGTTTTTGAATACGCATAATTTCACACCCTTAAAAAATTCAAGGAAGTGACATCACTAACATTCTGTCAGTCAGCCTGACGTGTGTCCGTCATGTGTGTTTGCAGTCCCTGACAGTGTTAGAAGGTCATGAGAACGAGGTGAAGTGTGTGGCCTGGGCTCCATCCGGAAACTTACTGGCCACCTGCAGCAGAGACAAAAGTGTTTGGATCTGGGAAGGTACATCAGGAATCGGGGATTGAATAGTGAAAAGCATAAAATACAAACATTGTTTTTCCTTTCGAATGATGTGCACTGATGAATTATTCACAATTAGACCAGGAATGTGCATTAAGATAGTACGGTCACACTTTAGATTAGGGTCCAAATCTCACTATTAACAAACTATTTACTATGACTTTTGCCTCAATAAACTCCTAATTAACGCTTATTAATAGTTAGTAAGGTAGTTATTAAGTTAAGGTATAGAATTAAGGGATGTAGAATATGTTCATGCAGAGTAAGACATTAATATGTGCTTTATAAGTACTAATAAACAGCCAATATTCTAGTAATATGCATGCTAATAAGCAAATTGATAGTGAGAATTGGACCCTAAACTAAAATGTTACCGATAGTAAATTTTTTTCTTAATTTTGACTGTTTTTCCCAAGGGGTTAAAGCAAGAAACCACAGGTGAATAGTGTACAAAATTGAAATAATAGTAGTTATCACCATACTTTACCTAGTTGATTAATCACAGAACATTATGACAACTATTTTTTTTTTTATGACAAGTTATTGTTATATTTAATTATGCAAATGACACATTATCTAATTAAAAATGCACTAATTTTCTTAAAATTTCTGAACTGAAATCTGAGCATTTTATAAAGCCAGGTTGAAAATTGGTCCATTTTGTTGACATAATGAAGTTAAACATTTTTTACAGACATTATTTTGGAATGGATATCTCTTTTTATCACTCAAATATATATATATATATATATATATATATATACACACACATGCATATACATATACTATATACATACACACACACACACATATAAATATTAGGGCCGGGACTCGATTAAAAAAATTAATCTAATTAATTAGAGGCTTTGTAATTAATTAATCGAAATTAATCGCATTTTAATCGCATAAATATTTGACCTGAGAACTGTGAGAAGTAATTTTTTTCACATGGATTTTTAGTATACCATTGAATAATGACTGCATACATAAGCTTAAGCAACAAAATATTGTTTATTTTTGTTCAACCAAGTCCAGCAGACCAGTGCAATTTTTGCCATTAAGTGTAGCAATAGCATATTGCAACAAAATAGCATATTGCTACACTACACTAATAGCCATAATAGCCATTAAGTGTAGCAATAGCATATTGCAACAAAATAGCATATTGCTACACTACACTAATAGCAATAGCGAATTCCTTGTTGCATAGCTTGCACACAACCATGCTCTTATCGACGCGTCCATCCGTTCGTTTTTTGTAACAACATTTCCCAGCCACCGGCCAACCAAAGCGATCTCGTCAGTTTCTTCGTCATGAACGCTAGTTGGTGCGCCAGTATAATCGGTCCGCCGAAACTCATCCAGTGTGAAACGTTCCGCGGTGCAAAAATAAGTGCGATTAAAAATAATTTTTTGTGTAATTAATTAACGCGTTAAAGTGTGTAATTAATTAATCTTAATTAACGCGTTAAAGTCCCGGCCCTAATAAATATATAGTATAGATGCGATAAATCGATTTGACAGCACTAATAAAATGTTATTTAAATCAGGGGTATATAAACAAGCCCTTCTGTAAAAATCTTCAATATATATAAATATGAATATACAACTGTAAAGTTTGGTGTATGTACAGTAAGTGCTGCTGAAGTGAAGAATTCTGGTTCAGTGCAGGACAAAATACTTTTCTTTATGATATGTATTGTAATTAGATAAAGTGTAATCAAATGAACCCTTGAATGTGTATTGTGTATTTCCACTAGTCTGAAAAACATGTTCTGGAAGCAAAATAGCCCAAAATCTCTATTGGCTGGTTCATGAAAAAAATTATGGATTTGCTTGTAGTGTCTTGCCTTAAAGGGATAGTTCACCTAAAAATGAAAATTCTGTCATCATTTACTCACCCTCAAGTTGTTCCAAACCTGAGTAACCAGACAGTTGATGGGCGCCATTGACTTCCCTAGTATGGAAAAAAAATACTATGGAAGTCAATGGGGTCCATCTACTGTTTGGTTACTGACATTCTTCAAAATATCTTCCTTTGTGTTCAGCAGAAGAGAGAAATTCATACAGGTTTGGAACAACTTGAGGCTGAGTAAATGATGACAGAATTTTCCATTTTTGGGTGAACTATCCCTTTAAATCAGTCATTAAGATTACTATGATTTGTGTTAAACCATTTATTTTTCTTCTAGTGGACGAGGAGGACGAGTATGAGTGTGTAAGTGTTGTGAATTCACACACACAGGACGTGAAGCATGTCGCTTGGCACCCGACACAGGAGGTATGATATTCACGTGCATGTTTTCTGTCGCTCTTGTAATGTTTTCAGACACATAAAGACCAGCTCATTTTTAAGGGTGAAACTTGTTTCCTTTTGCAGCTTCTTGCATCAGCCAGTTATGACAACAAAGTGTGCGTTTATAAAGAGGAAGATGATGACTGGGAATGTAGAGCCACTCTAGAGGGACACGAATCCACTGTCTGGAGTTTGACCTTTGACCCTGAGGGACGAAGATTGGCGTCTTGTAGCGATGATCGTACCGTGAAGATCTGGAAGGAGTCCACGGCTGGAGATGGTGAGAGCATTAGGATTTCTTCTGTACAGTTTTACTCTATTGATAAATATTTTGAATATTTAGCAGGTTTAAAATTATATTGTCTAGATTTCGCTGGGTTGAATTTGATAGTGATTTTGTTGCAGGTTCATCAGATGAGTCCTGGAAGTGTATATGTACCTTGTCTGGATTCCACGGGAGAACAGTATATGATGTAGCATGGTAAGATGCATGGTATTATTTTGGTCAAAAGGGTTTCTGCTGGTCTTTAAAAGATCTTAAAGTCTTAAATACGCCTTTCTGCAAATAAAGGCATCACAAACGTCTAAAATGGAAGCAAAACATTTGTGCCATTACATGTTGCATGAGGGATTCTTTTCTCGTGTTTTGTTTTTTAAAGCGATGGTGTTATTTCTGGATTTTAGTAGTTGGGAGCAAAGATCATTCTTGTAAAATTAATTAAAAAGTACTGGACATCTGATGACATTTGTATTTTAACCTTATAAAATAATAACCTACTGTATTATATTTGAAAACCTGTTGCACACAATTTTCTACATGCCTTCTGTCGTCTGATTGATATTTTGGTAACACTTTACAATAAGGTTCATTTATTAAACATTAGTTAATGTATTAACTAGGGGTGCACGATTCAGAAAATGTCACGATTCGATTCGATACCGATTTTTTGTCTCAAGATTCGATTCAAAATCGATTTTCGATTCAAAAACGATTCTCGATTCAAAAAACGATTCGCCGTATATAAATGTAGTTTACTTTTTCCTATGTGATTGATTGCAGTAGACACAATGTACATGTAGTTTGATATTACTTTAGGCTATATGTCTTCATACAAAAATAAAAACTTTTGCAACTAAAAAGTGCAAAGTGCCAAGCTTTGGCCAGCTTTCAAATACATTCAATTCAAGTTTAAAATAAAACTTACCTAAATAAAAAGCTTTTACATTTAGCTTTAAGTGCTGTAGTCCGATCAAACAAACAATTATAGATATGTGGTTTAAGGACTACTTCAGCTACCAGGTTGACTGTTGAAATGTGAACTCGACTGGACACATTGAACTTCCTAAAAATATATACTAATATCATAGAACCCATGCGAAATTATTTTAAATAGATTTAACAAAAGCCACCGCTACTGGTAACATCTATGGTTAGATTGATTTGTTTAGATCCAGTGCAAGCTGAGCGCTCGTTGCCGCTGCTATGTGTCATGGATACAGTGTTCCAGCCCGATCTCATGAAAGTGCATATCAATACCACGAATGTTATTTCTCGCGCCATTTATACGCCAAAAATAGTTGTTGCGTGTATATGATAGGGGCGGCAGTGGCTCAGTGGTTCATGTTGGTTGTCTACAAACCGGAAGGTTGGTGGTTCAATCCTCGGTTCCACCTGACCAAGTGTCGAGGTGTCCATGAGCAAGACACCTAACCCCAGCTGCTCCCGACGAGCTGGATGGCGCCTTGCATGGCTGCCGTCGCCCGTCGGTGTATGAATGAGTGAGTGAATGGGTGAATGTGAGGCAAATTGTAAAGCGCTTTGGTGGCCATTGGGTCTGTGAAAGCGCTATATAAATGCAGTCCATTTACCATTTACCATATGATACGCAGTTTTCGCGTGCATATGATACGCACTTTATGGCGTGTAATACACACGCATCCCCCTCCCCCCTCCCCCTTAATCCTACCCAAGGGGTTTTCAGTGCGTAGCATATACACGCAAAAACCATTTTGGGCGTATAAATGGCACGAGAAATAACATTCGTGGTATTGATACGCACTTTCATGAGACTGCGTGAGTGTTCTCTGTGGCTCGCGACGCAGTCTTCACTCGGACGAGCGCTTCAATCAATCGCCGTTGTGGAGACTCCGGTGAAAATCACAAAATAAAATGCACACAAACGTGATGAACATATTCGGTTTTGATGAGAGAGAGAAAAAACTATACGAGTGCGGTTTAGAACCCGTAACATCTGACACGCTTGGCAAAAGATCTACAGAACTCAAACATAAGATCTTCGGATCGATGCATTTATTTACGGGTTGAGCAGAGAGGCTGCACAGTTTGACCAGCGGGCGGCAAGAACTTGCAATGTAACTATTTATCAGACCGGCCCTCGATCGCGGCCTCGAAACACTACCGGACCACCGGTAAAAGTCCCGACTCACCCGATTGCCACTCCGCCCGTGCACGCCATTAAAAAAAAATATATGAATCGATTTTTGGAATTCTATGAATCGATTCTGAATCGGTAAAGATTGAATCGCGATTCAAATGTGAATCGATTTTTTTGCACACCCCTAGTATTAACTAACATGAACTAACCATGAGCAATACATTTGTTACTGTTTTTGTTAATCTTTTGTTAACGTTAGTTAATACAAATCCAGCTGTTCATTGTTTATGTTAGTTCACAGTGCATTTAACTAATGTTAACAAGATTTTATGTTGAAATTAACATTAACAAATGCTGAAGAAGTATTGTTCATTCTTAGTTAATGTTAACTAATGTAGTTAACTAATGAACCTTATTGTAAAGTGTTACCGATATTTTATACTTTTTTAGCAAGTAAACGGCCTTTTAGTGTCATTTTAAAAACACCCACCTTCAGAAATCTTTAATGATTTTTTTTAAAGTAACCGTAATAATAACTTGTAATTGTTAGTAATATTTCAAGGTGAACACTTACTGGACCAAAGCAACTGAGGTTTACTTGATTATCCATGCATAGTTTAAAAAAAATCATTTTCAAATGTGTCTCAAATATGATCATCAGGCTTTTGAGGAAGGTTTATTTGTTCATATCTCAATCATCATTGTATTGCATTATATGTTTTAAAAATCGGAGCTTTGATCCTATATCTAAGCATTTAAATATCATCTTACTAAGACATTACTGGCAGATATAGAGTGAAAGCTGATATTTATATTGCATTATATGCAAGTATCTGCTGTACTGTTATAAATATCTCACTGATTTACATTACAAGCATCAGAATTTCATCTTTTTGGCCATATAAATATCAGCATCTGCACCAAATTGCATATTTTTGCTCAGTTTGAGCCTCTGAATAAAATTGGTGTTTTTTACTCCGAGTATGAGCTCCATATTTTCACTATATAATATGAGCCATAAAAGCCTGATGTGTCAAATATGATGTATAACTACAATGAAGTGCATATGTTCCCCTCAATTTATTTCTTAAATTATCTTAAAGGTTCTCTAAGCGATGTCGGGTGACGTCACTTCTTGTTGACGTTTAAAGTATTGTCAAACAAAACGGAGGCTAGCTAGACCCTCCGCGCACTAACCCCCCAAACCCCGCCCCCAAGTCCTTCTTGTCAGTGATTGGCTGGAACTGTTTGTCATGTTTCGTGGAGCGGGTTAGCCCAGTTTGTTTTTGTTGCTGTTTGTGGAGCCTGGGCTGTCTACAGAGATCGCGTTTTTTTACAGTGTGTTCAGGGGACAGGCAGCCAGCGGATAGTGAGGAGATGTTTGCTGTATGTGACAAAAAATTTTTTGGCCTAAAAAAACGTGTGACATCGCTTAGAGCAGTGTTTCCCAACCCAACACTACACATTTTCCAACTCTTCCTAATCGATCACACCTGAATCAACTCATCAGCTCGTTAGTAGAGACCCCAAGACCAGAAATATATGGGTCAGAAAAGGGAGACATCCAAAATGTGCACTGTTGGTGTGCCTCAAGGAGCAGGGTTGGGAAACACTGGCTTAGAGCACCTTTAAGTTGGTTAAATTTTACCTTCATACCATCTGCTGAAACCCTGTCACCATTAAATAATGCACAAGCCCCGAGATGATGCAATGGTTATGATATTTGTCAACAATTGTGAGTTCAGAAGTGTGTATTATTGTAATCCTTCTAATGTGAAGGTGCCGTCTGACCGGTGCCTTGGCCACCGCGTGCGGCGATGATGGAGTCCGTGTGTTCAGAGAAGACCCCACTGCCGACCCAGAGCAGCCCATCTTCTTCCTGTCGGCCCACGTGCCCAAAGCCCACAATCAGGACGTCAACTGCGTGGCCTGGAATCCAAAGCAGACGGGACTGCTGGCCACCTGCAGTGACAACGGAGAGTTTGCCATCTGGAAGTACAACTCTGATAACTGAGCTGCTGAGTGAAGCTTGATCTGACAAAGGCGTGCTCAAGTGGCATCATGGGTCATGACAACAGCTGTTTTTATTCTGACTGAGTACTGTGTGTATTGACAGCACTGGTCAAATGAAATGAAAGACACTTTTTAACTGGCCTCGTTCTGTTGTCTTTTTGATGGGTCAGTTGTAACTTTTCAGAATTTCTTCTTAACCACATGGATATATTTGAGCTTTGCCTGTGGCTTACAATAGCTCAAGCACTGCTGAAGTTGAACCATACTCATTTTTCTTTTTAACATGTCATAAAACCATCAATTTCTATTGATATTAAATGCTTTCAAAGTTTGTTTAGTGAATTCATCTTTAATGGTTGTGTTAAAAGTAATGATCTGCATTCAATACAAGTTAAAACGTATCGTGATACACTCATAATTTCGTCTATGGGGTGTTTGACAAGGTTAAAAAATAGAAGTGCCATTTAAAAAAAGCACATTAATGTTTTTATACAAGAAGAAAAACATGTTATTTGAGCTGTAAAATTAATAACTTGCCATTTTAACATGCTGGATTGATGTTAGCAATATTTATTGTCTTTTTGGCTATACTTGCAATTCAACAGTGCGTTGAAATTATTTTCTGTGGTAATTGACAGCATGTCAAGTTGTACTAACACAGTACATTCCTTTAATATAAACAAGACAATCTATAGTCATATGAACAGATAATGTCATGTTTTGTAAAACAATGTCAATAACAGCACCAGAAAACAAAAGCTTGATGACAACAACTCATCCTAGAGTAAATAAAGAGCAAGTCTGATGAATAGCAGGGTAATCTTTATTTAAATTATTTGAAGTATTGTGCATATAAATGTGTTTGGTCACTGTTTTGTGTTTACTAATATATGAAAAAGAGCGGATTCAGAATGTCAAATCATTTGTAAAACAACAGTTGTAATGTACAGAGGAAGATCCTAATGGAAATCCAGGTGCATGTCATGACATAACTGCCCATGTTGAGTGTATCGTAGTTCAAAAACAGCACAAATAACCAAACAGCAGTTGACTTTCTGAGGTGTCCTGGTCAATTGTATGTGTGTAATCAGGGCTTTCTGCCTTTTTTGCGCAGGGACTGTCCTTCCCCAGAGAACGCGATGAAGTTAGTGGCCATGTCATCCTGGAGACAAGTAAATATATGATTAAAATAAGACGAGAGATTGCAAAAACACCACTTGCTCCTCATCTAATGCTGGCAATTTATGGTAAACTAAATTTGTGACAACCTGAGACTACAGAAATGTTGATTTCTTTAAACCCTAAATGTTTTTGTCCCTGTAATTTCACTCACAATGTCAAATCTGCGTGGCTGTTGTCTGGCATTTCTGATGAAGGTGATCTTTCCGACTTTGAACTCGTAGTTAGGAATTCCTCTGTATGAATTAAAAAACAGCAAATATTAAAATGTACAGTTCAGCAGTGAGAGTGAAGTGGTCTGGGTCCGACTGAGGCAGGTACCGTTTGATGTCACTGGGATCGAGGGGTGCTGGACTGGGCTCAATGCCTTTCTTCTTCCCATCTAGACGATTCCCAGAACCTGTAAAGGCCTGTGGAGAGGAACAGGAAGTAAAGACACCAATTCTTAACATATGATTTCATAACATATGAAGGAGCATGAAAGTGCAGTAATGATAATCATTGTTTGACTTACTCTGAAGCCAAAGTCCACGTCATAGTTACTGGGATCTGTTTCCTCTTCCTACAGCAGAATGACAAACACGGGATTAGTAAGAACGATATTTATGTGAATTTTAATCAAAATACTGAGTTATAATGTGATGAAATGAATTGTCAGAACATACTGCTGGTTCTTCAGGATGCTGCATGTGTCTCTCTGGTTCTTTGTAACCAAGAGGAGCATCAAAGTCCACCTGATGGACGAAATATTGTGTAATTAGAGATACATATTATGTAAATATAAAGATTCTTTATAATGTTTAAGTCTCCTCTGCTCACCAAGGCTGCATTTATGTGATCAAAAATAGTTAAAACAGCAATTTTGTGAAATATTATTACAATTTAAAATAACTATACATATCAACATACTCCTCATTACTCCACACTAATTAGCGGCTCAAGAAACATTTGTTTATCATCATTTGAAAACTCAGTTAATATGTTTGTGGAAACCGTGAACCATTTTTTTTTCAGGATTCTTTGATGAATAGAAAATTCAAAAGAACAGCATTTGAAATAGAAATCTTTTGAAACATTATAAATGTCTTTACTGTCACTTTTGATCAATTTAATGCATCCTTCCTGTATTGATTTATTTATTTATTTCAGAAACAAAGTGTTACTGACGCCAAACGTTTGGTCGGTAGGGTTAGGGGAGTTCATATATTATGTAAACTGTGAATAAAATAAGCATCCCTACATTCATATCACACTCAATGATGGACACAGCCTTGTCTGGTTTGGTCTCCATGACACGCAACTCATAGACCTGGAAGACAGAAATGTCTGGTTCAGTGTATCAGGGTTTTTACCACATTAATCATTATACTGAGTAACAGACAATCACCTTTTCATTATAATTGATAGCGATCACATCGCCTGTAGTCAAACAGGCGAAATTCCTCAAAGCATTCTCTAATCTAAAAAAAAAAGAAATATTGCACATTGAGATCTAGAAATGAGCTGTTATGATGTTAAAAATACATTTTAGTGTAAAAGGTGTGTGTTATGTTAGCATACACAGCTTTAGGATTGGTGATATCCAGGAAGTCTGGACTCTGCGGCTGGAATTTTGAGTATGTGGCCACCATGAGATTGACACTTTCCACCTGGACCAAACCGCCCTCCTCCAACAATAAGTTCTGCATCATCTGAAAACACAATAAAACATGATCAACAAGGACATTTTGATATCCTCAATAATAACGTGTCTTAAGCTAATCAGAGCCAGTAACAGTCGATCGGTGTATATTGTATACCCAGTGAGGGAGATAACAGATGCCTTCATCTGCCACAAACTCCAGAACGCCACAGTGTGTCATTCTGTCTGAATTCTTGTTGGTGAGTTTGAACAGCATGGGATATGTGATGTTAAGTCTGCCTGAAAAACAAACCACATGTGAAATCAATACACAGGAGAGAGTAAAGTTGGAAGGTTTTTCATATTTCATAATAAGCTGCATGTAACTTACTCAGCTGGTCCAAAGCAGACGGGGGCATAATTACTGAAAATACAACATGACATCTGTATTAGTTCAGTGAAATACAACCTAAGATCTACAAAATGAATCCTGGCTGTTCCACAAAGCTTTTCTAGCCATGTGGAAACATCTTTACAGTATTATATAGACCATGACATACTCTTTCCTCCTTTATCCACATCTGAGCGGTCGTTGGGCCCGGGCAGCATGGACACCGAATAACACCGGTACTGAGCGGAGAAACGGTTCTGGAAACCCCGGCCCACATGGGGCTCAAACATGTTGAAGGAGAACTGATGGAGGAAGAGGACAGAAATATATTATATTGAATACAAAAACCTTGAAGAATGCATGGTTTTATATACTTAAACATATATATATACACTTAGACATATATATATATATATATATATATATATATATATATATATATATATATATATATATATATGGTTTAAGATCAAATTACAACAAAAGCAATAATAATGGAACTTTTATTGCTGCACTTTTTGTCTCCATAGTCAGAATTGTTTGTTATAGTATTCCTTTCATGTAAATCTCTTTGGAAAAATCTCCTGCTAAATAAATAATCTTAAATGTCAGTTTAATAATAAACAAACATCTTATTATTTGTGCCACAGTGACAGTGCAGCTTTCAACTGCTTTTAGCTTAGCATTAGCTAGCCAGTTTAGAACAATAAAAGACATAATGCTAAAAAGGCAAATTTAAAGGTAGCTTAAAATCGAGTACAGACCATATTAGCTGTTTATCTGCCTAACAGCAGAACCTCAGCGATGATGAGAAGAATACTGATGACAACTCAATAACAGAAACACAGCAGCTCTCCTTTTAGTGGGAAGTGCGTTAAAAGTAGTAGGACGTGACGCAACAAAACAACAAACCATCAGACCGAACTTTAGCCAATCACATCTCTCTTTCAAGTTTGGGTCACGCCCTATGCATAACATTTGTTAAATCTATATTATAAAAATCTATTATAACTTATAAACAGATTTTACAAATGTGTTTAAAAAGAGAGAGAGATTAATTTCGTTTTTCTATTACCGTATTTCTGTTCCATGTTTTGACTTGCCAGGGGATGTTTTCGATTGGACAGAAGAGCCGCTCGCTGTCGCACACCATTGGCTAATGTGCCTGCCTGTCACTGTAAGTCGTTATTCGATTGGTTATTTCTACAAAGGGCTTACTAAATACACAACAAGCAAATTTGGCGCCACAGATGAAACACGGAAACCCTGCGTTTAAAACAAGGACAGTTTTAAAACGTCTATGTAAAACGTCTATCACTAAAAAGTGATAGTTTTATATATTTAAACTTTATAATCTTATATTTTAACATGTTTGTGACCGATATTCGAAAGGAATTTTATGATGTTGTCGTTAATCAGGTGCGTAATAACTGTTTTGTCTGGGTTTGGTTGCTGGAGTCATTTATGACCCCCAAACTGTTAATATTTACAGTTAATATAAATAGCTAGTATTGAAAAGCACTATTAATACTACCATTATCTGTTGATGTTTTAATATTTTATGTTATATAGTACATGTTCATTTATAATACTTATTCTGTTCTATATGTTGTTGCTTGTGTATTGTTAAAGTTAATATATTCTTATAATATTCTTAAACTACTTTGAATTTCTCAGACTTGTCTCTTTTTTATATATATATATATTCAGAGAGTGGCCCTGCTCGTGTCTCCTGATATTGATGCCTTGTGTGCCTGTAAGGTTCTGCAGGTTAGTCATATCATTATAAATTCATATTCTACAATAACAGCAACATTGAACAAACAGTAAACGTTACAACATACACAGATATTCAATACACAAGATACTTTGTACAGGACACCTACAACAACCTACGCATGTGCAAAGATTATGATGTAATAGTGTAAAAAAACATTAGTATTAATATGTGGTGTAGATATGCAGATGTTTATATACTGTAGTACATATTATCGTTCATTCATACACTAATGGTTGACTGAAATATATATTTTTTAGTTTCTCGAGCGCAGGGATTTTCAATCTTTTAGATCCCACATCACAGACACCTGTGTGCAAAATTTAAAAGGTAGAAATGTATGTCTTTATGCATGCATAAAGACCCCATTAATACTGTGGAAATGTATATTATAGATATGTGTAAAATATTTAGTTTCTATTACATTACACTAATGTGTTTTTCAACTCACTGTAGTGCTGTACGTTTAGAGGTGGTATTTATTAAAATTTGATTAATTTATTTTTATATCATTATTTGTTTGAAAACTCCTGCTCTAGAGAGAGGGCTGCCCAAAAAATTCTACACAATACAGTTTAATGATTGCAAATTAGATGTTTTTAAATGAAACATTTCACTCAGTTTTTACTCAAAGGTGTTCAGCATTTTTTGTTCCAAGTGTTTGTCTATGTTTTTCCATCCAGGCTCTATTTCACTGTGATCAAGTGCAGTATACGCTGGTTCCTGTGACAGGATGGCAGGATTTAGGGACTGCATTTTTGGAGCATAAAGAACAGGTACCACTTTATGCTCTGCCATAAATGCGGTTTAGTTAGGCAACTATATATATCAACTATAGACTTATGTGGGCAATAGTCCTCAGCTTTTGAGTCTAATCTATAAGCAATTGTTGTGTATCTGTATGTTTCTTCTAGTACCAGTATTTTGTCCTGATAAACTGTGGAGCAAATGTGGACCTGCTGGAGACTCTTCAGCCTGAGGAAGACTCTGTGTTCTTCATCTGTGATACACACCGACCTGTTGACGTGGTCAACGTCTACAATGAAACTCAAGTACAAATGTCCAGCACTTTATTAGCTCTGATGCATCCTGTTGCAAATATGCAGTTATTAATAAATTATTTATTTACTTGAACTGCTATAGATTAAGCTCCTGATTAAGCAAGATGACGATCTTGGTGTTCCGTCCTATGATGACATCTTCCGTGATGATGATGAGGACGAAGAAGGAGGCGGCGATGATTCTGGAAATGAAAGCGATGGAAGCGCAGAGCCTTCTGGGAAACGGAGGCGATATGATGAGGCATGTTTTCATATTTATATCATGCATATTATGAGTAGATGGATTCTTTATGCTCAAGGTTTGTAAAGTCTGCATTAACTTCTTCAGGGTGCTTTGGAAAGGAGAATAGAACGACAGCGTGCCAGACGAGAATGGGAAGCTCGAAGGTCATTCAATATAAACATAACAATTACTCCAAAATTAAAATGTGCAATGCTGAAACATTTTTGTGTGATAAGTACCTTGTTTAGTGTGTGTGTGTGTTGTGTTTGCAGGAGAGAGATTCTGTTCGACTACGAGCAGTATGAGTTCCATGGAACATCAGTGAGTAACTATGATCATGTTTTCATATGGTCTGATTTTATAGCTCATGTTCATGCTTTAATGCATTTGTGATTGTGACTTCAACAGATTTACATGAGGCTTTTAGATGGTTAATAAAGCTGGATGAAATGGCTTTTGACAACATTCAGCACTAATATAACAATAAAGCAAATAAAGTGCTATGTGGAACTTTCATAAACTTTTATGAATCATTGCATCAATTTTAGGTTGAAAACAGGATACGGCCTAATGTGAATTTTATATTTCAAAAGGATCTGATTGAAGTCTATAATGTGAACGTGTAGCATTCAGTCATTAAATATTTGTGAATGGTTAAATGCCATAATTAAATACTCAATGATTTGCTCAGTTCTACTACTTCGTGAATATGCAATTTGCTCAATATTTGTTGGCTCAGCTGTAGTGTGTGAATGTTGATTCTGTTGTCTACAGGCAGCGTTGGTGATGTTTGAGCTGGCCTGGGTCATGTCTAAAGACACCAAAGACATGCTGTGGTGAGCTTCCTATTTAATATTACCTCTAAGAAGTCGCAGTAGGGCCGTAGATGTGTTCTGCGAACTGAAAACTGACTCCTTGATTGGCAGGTGGAGTGTCATTGGACTGACAGATCAGTGGGTCCATGATAAAATCCCACAGTAAGAATCTCACTCTTTTCTCGTATCGCCATGATCAACCTCTTGAAAACATCTCATTACTTCTGAAGCAGTGTTTCAAAGTAACCTGTGTGTCTTCATCAAACAGTATGAAATATGTGACAGACATCGCCACCCTACAGCGCCACGTGTCCCGACACAACCATAGAAATGAGGATGAGGAAAACTCGCTGTCCATCGACTGCATGAGGATCTCCTTTGAATATGAGTATCCTTCTCAGCATGATGTGAAATTATGTTTGGATGTGTGATGTTCAAAACTAAAGACCAGTGCATTGCTTACTGCATACTATTGTGCTGTTTAATGACCTCATTACGGTGCATGTTTAATTTCAGTGAATCTAGTTTTGTTGGGAATTAATTGGGTTCTTTTGCATCTAATTTTGTATAAAAATGTCTTTTGCATTATGGTGTGCTCTCGCAAATGAATGTGTTTCATACATAGAAATAATGTGCACAATGTACATAATGCATGCTGCAATCTTTCATAAATTGTAAGTGGAATGTCATTTTGAACATGCTTGATGAAGAACTGTGTGTGTAATGAGTGTGTTTGACCCTTGACCCCGTGTGTCAGTCTGAGGTTGGTGTTGTATCAGCACTGGTCTCTGTACGAGAGCATCTGTAACTCCTGCTACACCTCCTGCAGCTTTAAACTCTGGTCCATCAATGGACAGAAGAAACTGCAAGAGTTCCTGGCTGACATGGGGTGAGTGGACGCTGGGTCTTATTCTTCCAGGTCTTAAAGGGTTAGTTCACCCAAAAATGAAAATTATGTCATTAATTACTAACCCTCATGTCGTTCCAAGCCCGTAAGACCTCCGTTCATCTTCAGAACAGTTTAAGATATTTTAGATTTGGTCCGAGAGCTTTCTGTCCCTCCATTGAAAATATATGTACGGTATACTGTCCTTGTCCAGAAAGGAAATAAAGACATCATCAAAGTAGTCCATGTGACATCAGTGGGTTAGTTACAATGTTTTGAAGCATCGAAAATACATTTTGGTCCAAAAATAACAAAAACTACGACTTTATTCAGCATTGTATTGTCTTCCGGTTCTGTTGTGGATCCGCGTTCAGTGCCGCTGCTGACGTAAGACGCCGTGTTCAGATCCACAACAGAACCGCAAGACAATACAATGCTGAATAAAGTCCTAGTTTTTGTTATTTTTGGGCCAAAATGTATTTTCGATGCTTCAAAACATTCTAACTAACCCACTGATGTCACATGGACTACTTTGATGATGTCTTTATTTCCTTTCTGGACAAGGACAGTATACCGTACATACATTTACAATGGAGGGACAGAAAGCTCTCGGACTAAATCTAAAATATCTTAAACTGTGTTCCGAAGATGAACGGAGGTCTTACGGGCTTGGAACGACATGAGGGAGAGTCATTAATGACATCATTTTCATTTTTGGGTGAACTAACCCTTTAATGGAGAAGAAAACACTTTGGTTCATGTTAATAATGGACATAATCTTTAAGTTTTTGCTAAAGGAATTACCCAAAAGAAGCCATGCTTTACAGTAGTTTGATCATTTATGGCATGTTTTTCCCTTGCTTAAACATGTTTTTTTAAAATGCCAGCAGTAGAAATATGATAAAGATATTTTTATTTTTTATTAATATTATGTATCGTTTATTGAGCAAGTTGATTAACTGTGATATGTGTAAATCGATTGCATTAATATAGAATACATTGTATACATGTGATTCAGACTTTAGTTGAAAATATCCTTTTAATGATTGTTTTTCCCTCAGTCTCCCACTCAAGCAGGTGCGGCAGAAGTTTAACTCGATGGATATGGCGATTAAAGAGAACCTGCGTGAAGTCATCGAGGAATCGGCCAATAAATTTGGGTGAGAGAGAGTCAAATGAAAGATTGTGCCTGTTGTAATCTGTATCTGTCGCATGTTTAATGGTTTGGTTTGGTTTTTCCACCTCAGGATGAAAGACATTCGTGTTCAGACGTTCGGTGTACACTTTGGCTTTAAGAACCGGTTCCTGGCCAGTGATGTGGTTCACGCTGCGGCCGCCTTGCTGGAGAACGTGGAGAAGGATGAAACGCCAGCGGACAACTTCATCAAAGCTCTGGACTGTCTGTCCAGGTATAAAGCAGGGCCATTATATTTAACTATATTTTGATTTGATTTGATTAACTTTATTAATCCCACACTGGGGAAATTCCATTGTTACAGCAGCTCCAATAAGATACAAAATATAAGAATAGAATAGTACGGTGGCCGAGAGGTGCAAAACAAATTACAATTCAGAAAACAAAATAACAATTCAGAAAACACAACGACAATTCAGAAAACACAACAACAATTCATTCAAAACGGAAAACGTAGGTATATTTTGAGAATGGCATACTTGTCGCTGATTGGACGAGACACCTGTCAATCAAGCCAGAACCGGAATCAAGCAATTACTGGAAGTACCGAGGGTAGAAAAGCGATTCGTTTTTACCATAGACTGTAAAAAAAATTGGTTTTTACATTGAAATCTTCACGGTTACTTTTGTACATGCAGCTTTCTCTACCGTGAACGAGATTATAATGTTATTCGCTGATGTACAGATCAAACGTTAAATCTGAAGTAGTAGACATATATTTCTCTCGGTTGTTTAGTGTCCTTAACTTTATATCTCGGCGCTGTGGTGCAGAATTGGGGATTCCCTCAATACGTCATTGTCCAGGATTGATCACCCTGCTGTCAGGACACTTAAAGTAACTCAATGCAGATGGACCAGAATATGAACGTAACGCGCAAAGTTTTACGCTAAGTGATTCCCTGTGAAGTATAGGCTACGTTACTGGCATAAGCTGGCCTAGATATTCGTACATTTAGGGACCGTGACCATCTCTAAAGTTACATACGACATTGGTACACACGTTTCTAACTTCAATAGCATTTGAATGACTTGCAGTCATAAAACCATCTGTAAATTGTTCATGATGTAGATGTCAGGCATGATGCACACTTTTTAGATAGTTGATATTAAAATTAATATGAGCTCATGTGGTACTGGAAAAATATGTACACATGATTTGACAGTTTATTTGATTAAAATACCCAAAAAAAATTTGATTTATTGATTCCGGTTCTGGCTTGATTGACAGGTGTCTCGTCCAATCAGCGACAAGTATGCCATTCTCAAAATATACCTACCTTTTCCGTTTTTAATGAATTGCCGTTGTGTTTTCTGAATTGCCGCTGTGTTTTCTGAATTGTCGTTGTGTTTTCTGAATTGTCGTTGTGTTTTCGGATTTGTTGTTTTGTTTTTGGATTTGTTATTTTGTTTTTATAATTGTGATTTGTTTTGCACCTCGGCCATCGTAGAATAGAGTAAAATTAATTACAATATTAATAATAATGATGATAATAATAATAAACCAACTGTATTTACACAATAACCAACCTTTTGTAAACAGACATTCTATAAACACAAATATACAAATAAATATGCGAATAAATAGAGGTAATATTGCACAGTTGGAAGTGACACAAAGTTAATAAATAGATAAAAAATGTTGCATAAAATAAAAAATTAACTGAAATAAAATTAAATTTAAACTTAGTTTATTTCAGCTAGTTGCTAAAGCAACATTACTAGTTTTATTTAGTTTGACTTTATGTACTAAAATAAACTAGAACTGAAATAAAAATGTAAAACTACATAAACACATTTAAAAAAAAAATACTATTATGAAAAACAGCAAAACTTCAAAAATGCAAATACAGAAAATACAAAATTAAAATATAATTCAGAATATAAATAAAAAAAGCTGTATTAGTATCTCAATGATGCTAAAATAACACTGGTATAAAGAGGCTGGGCCGTCTCTTTAACAGTTTCATAGATATTGTAATGTGTCTGTAGTTTCTCAAGGACAGATTTCCTTAATAACTCCTCTTGTCTTTGTCTGTGTCTCTGTAGGAGTAATCTGGAGCGGTTGCATTTAGGCATTGATCTGGCCAAGAGGAAACTAAAGGCCATTCAGCAGACGGTGGCGAGCTGCATCTGCACGAACCTCATACTCTCACAGGGGCCTTTCCTCTACTGCCATTTACTGGAGGTGTGGAACAAATCTAATGTCTTCAACTTTACCATTATGAAGTGTAGCACAGTTTCTCAGTGAAATTGTAGTCTATTGTCCGTGCTTGAAGTGTTGGCACTGCTCTTTTAAATGAGCAGCTTTCATTGGTCTAAACCTTTTGTGATCTAATCGAGATGTAAACACTTGATTGGATTGAAAACTGAAACTGGAAAGTGCTGAGTATATGCAATGACAGAAATGACCTATGACGCACGGAACGAGCTGTTGTTGTTGAATATAGTCGTGTCATACTAAACTTCTCCTTCCACTCACCGTCAGTGAAGCGCCGCAGTGTCGTCCCAGCAGTCCTTTACATCGGACTCTCATCCGCACACACCTTGTTTGGGTGTGTGAAGGGGTGTTTTTACTGCTTGATGAATATAAGCAGCACGGCACAAAGCTTCATGTGCTCGTCCTCTCCTTATCAGGACCCAGACTAGATCAATATTAAGTCTGCTCAATAAAACAAAGAAAAGAAGCAATGTAGGATTATGGTTAGTGTGTGCAAACAGCGGGAAACGCAGTATATTCGTGCAGTGTGCGGAAGCTTGTGACATAACTGTGCACATCAACCCGATCACTTTTTTTAACATTCATGTAAACACTACATTCGGATTTATCAATCGAAATTAATTAATTCCAATTAAAACAAAAGGTATCCATGTAAAAGTAGCTAGTGTCTCGAAGCAGCTGGGTTTGTGCTGTGGTTTTTGGGTCATTTGTAACCTCCTCCATGTCCTCTTTCTCTCAATTTTTATTGTACAAAAGTATTATTACTATAAAATAAAAAATAACTATTAAATACTCTATTTTATAGTACAGTTGTATTATTATTTGAGTAATATTTATTGTTTTTTTTATAATTTAATAAAATAAACATTGATTATTAAATACTCATTTCTATAGTACAATTAATAGCATTATTACTATATTTATTGATTTGATTTCAATAACATTATTATTATTATATACTTGATTTTATAGTACAATAGTGTTATTCATGTAGTAGGGCTGGGCAACGATTAATCGTGATTAATCGCATCCAAAATAAAAGTTTGTTTACATAATATATGTGTGTGTAGTGTGTATAATTTTGTATATATAAATACACACACATGCATGTATATATTTAAGAAATATTTGCATGTATATACTTTATATATATTTATACATAATTAATATTATATATAAATATAAATATTTGATGTATTAATAACACATTTTTCTTAAATAGATACATGCATGTGTGTGTATTTATATATATATATATATATATATATATATATATATATACAAAATAATTATACAAACTACGCACACATATATTATGTAAACACAAACTTTTATTTTGGATGCGATTAATCGTTGCCCAGCCCTAGGTAATATATATTTTTTAAATTCAGTCAAATAAAAAAATTATATTTATCTAATCCTCGACTCTGCCCAATTCTCGTGTCAACCCCAACCGTATATACATTTTATTTATACCAGGTTTTATACATATACAAAACAGATCAAATGAAAGTCTCACATTATATATACAAAGAGTAATAGTATACATAAAATATACACAAAAAGACCCCCCCCATTCTCATGTTGACACGTTTGGAGTGATATGAGGGTGAATAATGACAGTAGTTTATTATATTGTGTTGAAAACAAGTTGTTGAAGTGTGTCTTGTGTTTGTAGGGAACACCAGATGTGAGGCTGTTTTCTAAACCTCTGGCTCTGACACTCCTCTGCAAATATCTGCTCAAAGCGTTCGTCTGCTCCGTAAGTGCATGTGTGCAAAAAACACTGAATGAAAGTCAGTTGATGTGTCTGTGGAGTTTGTCGGCAGTCACATTAAGCTGCTAAGCCAGAGAAATGTTGGAGTTCAGCACATGTGATGATAGGACATGGCTGTTCTCATGAGGATGTTTTCTTTAGACGAGGAACAAACGCTGTAAGATACTGCCGTTGATAATGGCCGCTCCACTGGATGTGGAGAAGGGGACTGTGATCGTCCTGGGAATTCCACCAGAATCAGACACCTCTGACAAGAAAAAGTGAGTTTGTTCATGCTTTTAAACAGAGACTCACATTCGCCTCCTTTTCTTCTCTGAAAAATGCTAAAACTCCAATCAAAAATTACATCAGCGTTTTTCTTTTCCCTCAAGTTTCTTTGGCCGGGCGTTTGAAAAGGCAGCTGAGAGCACCAGCTCCAGAACTCTACACGATCATTTCGACACTTCAGGTCAGTCACTGCACCACGGCATCATGGGACATGATCTCACACAGCTCATGTCAACCACTAGAGGGCAGAGCAGCCCAAGGTTTTCTGTGACGTCTCTCTGCTGTTCTGGATCTGAATTTGCAATGATGCAAAATTATGAAAGTAGTAAATATTTAAGAAAAGTTATTTCATTAGTATTATTGTTAGAATTTATCATTTTCATTCATTTATCAATTATTTGTTATAAAAAAAATGGAGCACATCATGTCACACTGCAGGACACCAGTGTTTACTTGAGTTCTGGAGCTTAACTTCAAAGCCAAATGTTGAATTAATTATGGTAATTTTACATGGAAGATTTAAGGATGTTTTTTTGTTGTCAGAACAGGTTGCATTAATCATGTAATATTAACACTCAAGTACGGCAGCTTGATTCTGGCAAAAATCATAATCACAATTATTTTTGGTCAATATTGAAATCATGATTATTTAGCACGATTATTCGTGGGCGATATGATAAGTCTTATTACACGATAAGTAATTTTAAAATATCAGTGGAATTTCACAAATATCGATACTTCAGCAAAAACTAATACTATGTTAACCAATGTAAGAGAAAGGTAAACAGTCAGAAAACAATAAGAACAAAGGAACAAATTACAAACCAAACGGTCAAATAAATCAGAATGAAAATACAAAAAAAACAGTGTTTTAAGTTTTGTACTAACAGTGGTGTTCATATTGAATAATAAAATGTAAAATAATAACACTGCATAGTCTTACTGTACATTAAATATAGATTAATCCTTTTTAAAAGCTACTTATGGTATTCAGTCAAGATCAGTGAGTGATTTTCCTTTGTCATTTGTTGTTTAATTATTATTAATGACAGACTGCAGCAGGTTTATTAGGCTGCTGTCCCTTTAAGAGCTAATGCATGGATCCGATGCACTGTTACACAAGCGTTTTCTTTCTCAACTGTGTACGTTTACTCACCGTGTTTACGTGAATACTCTCCAAAAAGTAATTTTGAAATTTTTGTGTACGCATTTGAGCAACTATCCGAAGACCATTTGCTTATCCGCGTTCAGCTCCGCCTCGCAGCGCACACAGAAAGCCGCCTGGGGAACAGTGTCTCTTTTGTGGCTTGATGAGCTTTTAACACTGGTTAATCTCAAACATGTCCTGCAGTTTAGCAACAGTAGACTGCATTTTAAAACACTCACTTATAATAACCGCACAATAAACGTTTTACCTCGATTATCTTGTTTTCATAATCGTTGGAAACCGAAATCGATCAGTTACGATTTATTCGCACAGCCCTACACTCAAGTTATTTGACATACACATGAGCTGCACAACGGTCTAACTGATCCGTTATATTCATACAGTTTTCCCATCATTTCTGTCAGTTTGGTGCCAAATGCCTTCAGTTCTGCTAGACCCCAAAACACACACACACACATCACGTGTACACACACACACACATCACATCTACATTTATCAACATACCACAACAGGTTATGTGAATCTCTCTAGGGGCCTTATTAGGGGTTCAAGCACAAAGTGCTGTCTATTGTAATTGTAATTATTTGTAAAACTGACCAAACCGTAAGTGCTAGAGACTTGAAACCTGGCCAGATGGTAGGCCTCAATTTGGGGAGAACCTATCAGAGAATGACCCCGATTGACCAATAGGTGGCGCTACAGCAACCAAAAGTACTAATTTGCTCATAAATCCTAGACCGCTTGGCTCAAGACAGACAAAAGTTGAACTTTTGCATTTCTTTCTCTCTCTCTCTCTCTCTCTGCAGTTATAGAGCTAAAGATGGAGGACAGAGGGAAGTTTCTGGATGCCCTCATCACCCTGTTGTCATAAAGGCCCACTGCATGCTGGGAATGATTCCCAAATTGCCCACAGACACTCTGGACACACATATGCGTGCTTTGCATCCACACACACAGTTGCTCCACAAGTGGAATTTCACATCCCTTGAGTAAACGTGAGTTTTACCGTGTTCTCAGCCAGTTTGGTGCCAAATACCTTCACAGACCTTCATCCTTCACCCCAGAGATCAGCTGATGTTTTGGTCATGTGGTGCCAGACCTTCTGTTTGACTGTACAGGCCTGATTTATGTGTGTGTTTTTAGGGGTTTTTTTTGTGTGTGTCCTGTCCTTATGTATCTGTGCATGTTATATATGAATTTAAATAAATCATTTTTATAATCTTCTGATGTTGTGTTCAATTCATTGACTGCCAATTCAACGATGGTTTCTAGAATTATTGATTAAAAGTTTGTTTGATTAGTATTTTTAAATAGTTTTACGACAGTCGAAACAAAATCTTTTTGAAGCTTCTTTTTTTTTTAAGGTCAACATAACTTTGCAAGATGATTTACTTCCATGATGTTTTTGAGTAACAGATGTTCTGTGAAGGGGAATGTTATCCATGTGAAATGTATTGGATGGAGAAAAGTCCCTCCAACAGGTGCTTATTACATTTTTAACACATTTTCTTTGGATTAACATGCACTGAAAAGTTTACATAAATATTTGTGTTAATGCTTTTATGTTGCTAAATGTCTCATTTGTTAACATTAGTTAATGTGTTAACAAAAATATAGTGAGCAATATATTTTTCAACATTTACCAATGTTAATATTATTTAATAAAATTACATTTTTTGTTCATGTTAGGTCAAAGGGCATTAACTAATTTAATAAAACTTGAATTCAAAAATGTATTTTTTATAAATGAACTAAGATTAATGCTGTAGAAGTATTGTTCATGTTAACTAAGGTTTTTAAAGCTGCTTTTTGTGTCTCTTTTTTCAGCTAAACAGTGTAAATCTCCAGAGACCATCAATGTCTACCGCACTGCTGTTCTCCACACATCCTGCTAAACGCTGCAGAAATAAAGTCATGCCGGTTTGGAACGACATGAGGGTGAGTAAATGATGAGAATTTTATTTTTGGGTGAACTATGCGTTTGAAGTGTTGGTTGCTGGCGGGACAGGACTAGACCCTCCACTGTACAGAGCAAGAGTCCTCTCCCCTAATGACTGGGTGGATGTGTTTATGTATCATGGGGTTATTATCAAAGCATGAGTCAACTGTTTATCATCTTTGCCCCGTTTCCTTTTCTTTCCTCTCACGTTTTGACATTGTGTCCTTTAGTACTACTGTAAATCTGACAAATTTAATACTTGGACTGTTCCTAACTCTACACTCTTAGAAGAAAAAAAGCTTCAGTGGAGTTCTATATATAATATATATATATATATATATATATATACAGAAATGTCTTAAATTATTGCATACTACTTTCATGTTTAACGAGATACTTTTTAATGATAAGGTATGTTTACGAGCTGTTTAATTAATCAAATTTGATTAAAATTAAATGAATTAAAACAAAATTAATTAATTAAAACTATGTCCATAAAATGATCCCATGATAGGTTATCAAAGCATGAGTCAACTGTTTATCTTCTTTGCCCCGTTTCCTTTTTTTTTTTCCTCTCACGTTCTGACATTTTGTCCTTTTGTACTACATTTACTTCTGTAAATCTGATAAATGTAATACTTGGACTGTTCCTAACTCTTAAGTGGAGTTCTATATATACAGAAATGTCTTAAATTATTGCATACTACTTTCATGTTTAACAAGTTATTATTTTTTAATGATAAGGGCTGTTTAATTAATCAAATTTGATTAAAATTAAATGAATTAAAACAAAATTAATTAATTAAAACTATGTCCATAAAATGATCCCATGATAGGTTATCAAAGCATGAGTCAACTGTTTATCATCTTTGCCCCATTTCCTTTTTTTTTTTTCTCACGTTCTGACATTGTGTCCTTTAGTACTACATTTACTACTGTAAATCTGATAAATTGAATACTTGGACTGTTCCTAACTCTTCAGTGGAGTTCTATATAATATATATACAGAAATGTCTTAAATTATTGCATACTACTTTCATGTTTAACGAGTTTTTTATAATTTTTTAACGAAAAGGTATGTTTACAAGCTGTTTAATTAATCAAATTTGATTCAAATGAAATGAATTAAAACAAAATTAATTCATCAAAACTATGTCCATAAAATGATCCCATGATTGGAACCCCTAAAAGGTTCTATATATATGAAACACTTGATGGAACCCTTTAAGGTTCCATATAGAACCTTTTCTTCTAAGATTGTGCTTATGACGAGCAGTAATAACAGTGATGCGGGTTGCTGGTTTTCCACTAAGCTGCTCGGATGGAATGTAATAACTGGTTAGATGCACAACTGCCATGCTCTAGTTAGCTAGTATTGTGTAGAAATACATCTCTTTTTTTTCTTTTCATCTCTTTTTTTAAGATTACATTAACAAGAATTTTGCGTTATTATGAACAAAAGTCTCTTTCTGTGGTTGTATGGCGTGTAGCTCTGCAGTTGTTCTCTTCTCTCGCTCTGTTCTTGAATGGTTTGATCCCGTGAGGATTAGCTGCTCTGGATAACCACAAACAATAGAAGTCACAGAGTGTGTGTGTGTGTGTGTGTGTGTGTGTGTGTGTGTGTGTGTGTGTGTGTGTGTGTGTGTGTGTGTGTGTGTGTGTGTGTGTGTGTGTGTGTGTGTGTGTGTGTGTGTGTGTGTGTGTGTGTGTGTGTGTGTGTGTGTGTGTGTGTGTGTGTGTGTGTGTGTGTGTGTGTGTGTGTGTGTGTGTGTGTGTGTGTGTGTGTGTGTGTGTGTGTGTGTGTGTGTGTGTGTGTGTGTGTGTGTGTGTGTGTGTGTGTGTGTGTGTGTGTGTGTGTGTGTGTGTGTGTGTGTGTGTGTGTGTGTGTGTGTGTGTGTGTGTGTGACTCTCCATCACTTTTGGGTGGGCTTCATCCGTTCAGACCCTCAAAAACATTAAGCAATGCATGTTACAAACCAGTTGTTTCAACAACATTGTTTGACACTAACCACAGATTTTATTAACAGAGAGGGTTCATTGTCTCATAACACAGATGTTAATATAAAGCATTCGGCTTGGTTTTGTGTGTGTGTGTGTGTGTGTGTGTGTGTGTGTGTGTGTGTACAAACGAACATGCTCTTAAGAATAAGAGCAAAGACAGTCAAACATCCATGAAGAATCCAACAACAGCCAATTAAAATGCTGCCCTACTGAGAAGACAATTTCCTGTGTGTGTGTGTAGACTTTTTTTTTTCTTTCTTTTTTTTTTCCATGAGGAAACATTTTATAAATCACACTAAATTATGTTTTTTAAATATATATATATTTTTTTTTAATGTAAAAATGCAGAAAGTTTTGTGTGATGGGCAGGTTTAGGGCTAGGGTTAGTGTAAGGGGAGAGAATATACAGTTTGTACAGTATAAAAACCATTACCGGCGGTACATCTATGGAAAGTCCCCATAAAACATGTAAACCCGACATCTTTAATTAGGGGAATTTTGTTCCATTTGTTGTAATGAACCGCTGGAAATCTCTGAACTCTGAAGAAGAAAAGCAGACATCTAAAGCGGAATAAAGCCGTCTCATATAACCGAGACTGTGTCCGTAAGCCGGCGTCGCAGCGGGAGGTTAAACCCTCGTCCAGTCCAATTTACTTTCAACCTGCACACATTCCATATTTCATTAAGAACATTCCAGAATCACTCCCAGACATTCCGGAACCTGCAGGGTTCCGTCACCGCTGCCACTCCGTGTTCCCGCAGGACAGACATATCACACATGAGATTTAATATCTGAGAGAAGTACAGTAATCTCCCTTCTGTCTCCTCTAGAGTTTCTCAATATTTATTTATTTATTTATTATGAACTTCAAATTCTACCACAATCATTTTATATCTTGATATTCTATACTGTATTACAACTATTTTATTATTTATATACTATTCTAGTAATATTTTAATTAGCTTTTATTTATTTAATTTTTGTTTGTTTATTTTGTTAGTGTTTTTTTTTATTTTTTATATAGCATTAAATATTTCTTATTTTGGTTTAATTTTAGCACTTCAACGTAAACTTAGTTTCACTCAGTTGCCAAGGCAGCATTTCTAATTTCTTTTCAAGTTTTTTACGTTTATTTTTCCATCTAATATTTATGTTTTTATTTCAGCTTTATTTCAATTACCAACAACCATTCTTAATAAATTCAGTTGTAGTTCACGATACAATTATTAAAAAATTAATAACAATTATTTTTCATAAATTTGTATAGCCTTCTTTACTTTTTTGTACTTTAATTGTACTGTACATTTCATAAGTGCAATATGATCCCCAGTGTTCACCTGAGGCGCAAATGAAAACAGAACTTGAGACAGAACACAAAGCAGAAACTTCTAATAAACAAAATGTCCTGATTTTTGCACGGGACTTGATGACTTGTCGCACGTTTCCATGCATCATTTTTCCTTGATTATGATGACACTCCCATATTTAACGCATAATTAGGCACTCAAATACACACATCATCATGCCCCTCCTTATTAACTTCCTTCCTGCTTCCTGTCCAGCTGACCCTTAAACAGGAAGTCTGATGATTCTGTTGGTCTGTAACCGTTCAGCATCATGAACCTCACATAAACACACACTAACACTCGAGCATGTTCTTGAATCACAAGCTTTGAAAGATGAACTTACATTTTTACGACGTTATAAAGTTAGGCCATACACTACTATTCAAAGTTTTGGGAACTGTAAGGTTTTTTAGTCAGCAAGGATTAATTAAATGGATCAAAATGTATAATGCAACAAAGAGTTTCTATTTCAAATAAATGCTGTTCTTTTTGATATTTGTTCATCAAATAGAAAACAGTTTAAAAAAATGTAACGCTAGTGTATATAAAGACATGAGGATGCAACTATAGGATCATTTCTCATTTCATCTCACGTAGGAAAGATGGCCGTTTGCCAGCACATCATTTGATTGACAGCGAGAGTGTGGACGGTGACTAATCCGTGTTAGTGAGAGGTTGCTCACGACGGACCATCACCGTGGCGATGGTGTGTTTGATGACATCACAACTGGTCAGTAATGGGAAGCTGGAAATGACACCTGACCTTTGGAGGGCAGAGGTCAGCGCAGGCGTCATGAGAACCTGTCGTGTGTGTGTGTGTGTGAGAGAGAGAGAGAGAGAGTGTGTGTGTGTGTGTGTGTGTGTGTGTGTGTGTGTGTGTGTGTGTGTGTGTGTGTGTGTGTGTGTGTGTGTGTGTGTGTGTGTGTGTGTGTGTGTGTGTGTGTGTGTGTGTGTGTGTGTGTGTGTGTGTGTGTGTGTGTGTGTGTGTGTGTGTGTGTGTGTGTGTGTGTGTGTGTGTGTGTGTGTGTGTGTGTGTGTGTGTGTGTGTGTGTGTGTGTGTGTGTGTGTGTGTGTGTGTGTGTGTGTGTGTGTGTGTGTGTGTGTGTGTGTCAGAGAGAAAAAAATAATTCTTGAATGTGAAACTATCACTTCTCAGATGCAGTAATGGAATGTTGCAGGAAATTTCCTTAAGGAAAAATTAGGATATATATTCATAATTTCAACCAATATGGTTCCTACTTACTGACAAGGCAATGTTGACTCAACCAATGGCACGAATTTAGGGCGGGACTATATATTTGTCCAACCACCCATCTAACAATAATCTATTCTAAGAACGTTTAGCAAACATACCCTTAATAATGTTTTTTTCTGAATGTTCCCTGAAGGTTCAAAATGTCCAGTTTTTTAAATGTTTGAAAAACGTTCTTAATGTGAACATCAAGTCAACATTCCATTTTATCATTCTTCAAATATTATGGGAATGTTACTTTTGAATGTTCTCTGAACATTCTGAAACAAGTAGTAACATTTAAAAAAACATTAGATGAACGGAAACGTTTCAGAAAGAAACATGGTAACACTTTATTTTAAGGTGACTTATTGTTACATGTTCTAGTAATAACAAGCCGGACCAGAAAGTTTTAAAAAGTTTTTAAAGCTTGAAGTTTGAAGGTTTTCAGTCGAAGTACTTCAAAACATTAAAACGTTAAACTACTTTAAACTTCGAAGGCAATACAGTCTATCAGAAAAAGCAGATAGATAGATAGATAGATAGATAGATAGATAGATAGATAGATAGATAGATAGATAGATAGATAGATAGATAGATAGATAGATAGATAGATAGATAGATAGATAGATAGATAGATAGATAGATAGATAGTAACTTTAGCATTAATTAGCCTATCATGTTTTTTACAACATTAACATGTTGCTAACATGAATTAGCATATTTTAACACATTGCTAGCATTAATTAGCACATTGCTAGACGTCATTTGCCACCGTTGTTTCTTCAATGACGTGCGACTCACATTGACGGGAATATCCGCTCTGTACGCTTGCATGGCAGGGGCAAATACTTGTATCCGATTCATATTTCTGAAACAATCGGAATTGGGTCACTTAAACCATGTAATGCAAATGCAGTCTATATTAAACTTTAAAGGCAACATGACTTTAAAAATGACAATACCTATGTTTTAATGAATATTGCAGTGTTTATTATGAGTGATTTATCCGAACACATCATTATTGTTTTTAATCCATGTGCCTCATAATCTTGAATAAAAATAACCTCCCCTTCCTCTTGCAGCTTCTCTTCTCTGATGACGAGGGCGGGGCAACCTGTCACTCACATGAGATCCACCAATAGCAAACCACAACCATCCAATCAAGTGTCCACCTTTCAAAAAGCCGTTTCACTCGGATAAACGCCACGATAGGGAAGAAAAGACTATCACAACTTCTGTTTCATACTGACTTTAAAAATTACTCGATGTAAATGAAATATTAATGAAACTTCATGCACACAAGTGTAAATTTTCCAGCAATAATACAGTATTTTCTACAGCTTTCAAAGAAATAAAAAACGATGGGTCTGTTATTCAGCTTTGTACTAATATAGGAAAGCTATAATGACTATTAGTTTGTTCTCTTTTTTTGTGTGTGTGTAATAAGGTCAGGTTTTTATTGTGGACTGACTCAATTTTATGTTTTATGTATTGGTCTTTCTTTTACTTATTTCTCTTTTCTTTTTTTTCTTTGTGTTGTTGAATGAATGAATGTGTAATCTAAAGCAGTCAGGTTGGTTAAGTCATTTTAAATAATATATACACTACCGTTCAAAAGTTTGGGGTCGGTACGATTTTAAATACTTTTAAAAGAATTCTCTTCTGCTAACCATGGCTGCGCTTATTTGATTAAAAATACAACAAAAATCAGTTATAGTATTAAATATTAATCCAGTGTAAATCAGCTGTTTTCTGTGTGAATATATAGTAAAGTGTCATTTATTCCTGTGATCAAAGCTGAATTTTCAGTGTCAGTGTCTTCAGTGTCAAATGATCCTTCACAAATCAGTTTAATATGAGGATTTGATGCTCAAAAAACATTTATTATTATCAATTTTGAAACAGTTGTTGGTCTGTCAGTTGTAAAGTTTTTTTTTAGTTTTTTTTTTAGGATTCTTTGATGAATAGGAAGTTCAAAAGACTTTTGTAACATTATAAATGTCTTTACTGTCACTTTCGATCAAATTAATTATTCCTTGATAAATAAAAGTATTGATTTCTTTCCTACAAAAAATAAAAAATAAAATTCTCACTGACCCCAAACTTTTGAACGGTAGTGTATATAATTTAGGGTTTGGCACATTGTAAGCTTCCTGATGTTTTTACTCTGTAAAACAAGCATGTGTATTCATCTATTTGGTGTAAAATAATGATCTATAATCTTTCATATTTGTGGTCAAAAATGACATCTGGTTTCTGTGAGATCTGTTTATGTCAGTATGTTTTGAATCATGTGAGAGATTATTCTTTCTTCACATTCATGTTCCTAATTTTTTTTTCTTTCTTTCTCTCTCTCTCCCCCATCCGTGTCTTGGAATGTCTGCCGACGGGTCTCCCATTGTCCTCATCCATATGGCCACATTATGGGGTCCTGTCACCAGGCAACAGCAGGTTCTTTTGCGGTTGCCATGACGAAGATTCTTTAATGACGTCGTAGCTGCCCCCATGTGCCTCTCTTCATTATGGATGGACGGTCCTTTTAAAAAGTCTGGGCACCTCCCCCGAGTGCCCTCCTCAACTCCCCACCCAAAACACACACACTCACTCGTTACTCAGCCTCGTAACCTCCTCAGCTTCCAAAGGGTGACTGGAACTAACAATCCCACAATGCCGGCTGAAAGAACTGGTGTGGATATTCATACAGGCTCTCTATTGTGTTGACTGAGAGAGGAGGGTCTGGGGACGCAGTGCTGTTAACAAACCCATAAACTACAGAAAGAGTTTGCACTCTAGAATTTTATGTCCAGTAACCAAAGAAATTACTTTATGTGGCAACAACTAAATGAACTAGTTTTGTTAAAAAAAAATAATAATAAATGACATTTTTATAGTAAGATTATAAACAATTTGACATCCATATTGTTCTAAAAGTAAGATTGATTTGAATAAATAGGCTACAGTACACTTTATCTTAGTGTCATTGTTACACGTTACAAGTTAATAACTATAACTTCTGCATAATTACATGCAACTAGCCCTAAACCAAACCCTAACCCTATAGTAAGTATACATGTTAATTATTATTGCACAGTACTTAAATGCATAATTACACTGTAACACGGACACCTTAAAATAAGTGTAACCATAAATACATCTATAGTTGATATTAGTGTCAGTTGTGTCTCGTCACTCATTGTTTTTTATGCCTTGTAAACTTGAACATTTGTTTTGATATATATCCAATAACGTAAAGTATATTTAGCTAAAATAGAATAATATATGACAGTCTTGGAAGCATCAAACCAATCAGTCATGTTTTACACTATTGTTTTTCAGCAAAAGTCTAGGAATTCATCACTTTCGTGAAGTAGTTTACAGTTGATTAATTTAGCAATTATTGCAAACTAAAAACCAGATGAATTATTATTTTTTATTTTGAGTAAGGAAAACTATATTTGTCTGATGGATAAAAAATGCTTCTAGAAATAAAATGCAATGTTTTGCAGGGCAAATAAGTCAAATGGCCTGAATGTGTGAACAGAACAAAAGTTGTTGTTGAATCCAGAATGTAAACAGTCGGTTGTTCCAAACTTCTTTTTCTGAGTGTGTTTTTTGTACTAGTGCACTTTTATACTGGTACTAACCAGTCAAATCAGGTCATGCAGTCCTGCCGCACACTCTTAAGTGTGACTGACGTGTTTTTGCAGCATTGAGTGGCCATATGACCAGCTAAGCCTTCAGAAACAAGGTTTTGGAGAAAAAGTTGCACTTATACTTCACAACTGACTGTACACAGTTTTTCATTTTCTAACCGCTCGGTTCTGAGGTACTGTGTCAAATACTTCCCATATTCACAGTGTCATTTTAATGAATTGGTGAGAACCTTCATTATAACTTTAAAGGAATAGTTCACCCAAAAATTAAAATTCTGTCATTAATTACTCACACTCCAAACCCGTAAAACTTTTGTTCATCTTCAGAACACAAATTAAGATTTTTTTTATGAAATCTGAGCTACGCAACTACCACTTTGACGCTTTAAAAAGTTCATAGAGATCATAAAACGTATCCGTATGAATTTTCGCGTGTTACGCAGCACTTTTGAGTTTCCGCAAGAACCAATGAGGTTCATTCTCGTGTTACGCAGCAAATTTGAGCTTCTGGAAGAACCAATGAGGTTCATTCTCGTGTTACGCATCACGTTTGAGCTTCAGCAAGAACCAATGAGGTTCATTCTCGTGTTACGCAGCACGTTTGAGCTTCTGGAAGAACCAATGAGGTTCATTCTCGTGTTACGCATCACGTTTGAGCTTCAGCAAGAACCAATGAGGTTCATTCTCATGTTACGCAGCACGTTTGAGCTTTTGCAAGAGCCAATGAGGTTCATTCTCGTGTTACGCATCACGTTTGAGCTTCAGCAAGAGCCAATGAGGTTCATTCTCGTGTTACGCAGCACGTTTAAGTTTCCGCAAGAACCAATGAGGTTCATTCTCATGTTACGCAGCACGTTTAAGTTTCCGCAAGAACCAATGAGGTTCATTCTCGTGTTACGCAGCACGTTTGAGCTTCTGGAAGAACCAATGAGGTTCATTCTCGTGTTACGCATCACGTTTGAGCTTCAGCAAGAACCAATGAGGTTCATTCTCATGTTACGCAGCACGTTTGAGCTTCAGCAAGAACCAATGAGGTTCATTCTCGTGTTACGCAGCACGTTTGAGCTTCAGCAAGAACCAATGAGGTTCATTCTCATGTTACGCAGCACGTTTGAGCTTTTGCAAGAGCCAATGAGGTTAATTCTCATGTAACGCATCACGTTTAAGTTTCCGCAAGAACCAATGAGGTTCATTCTCGTGTTACGCATCACGTTTGAGCTTTCGCACGAGGTTTGTTCTCGCGCATCAAGCAGGTTCGGTTGAGCTTCTGTTTATGTTCAATGATGAATGTTTAAATGTGAATAAAATACTAAATTCAATCATCATATAAAGTGATCGAGTCTCTTCAGAAATTTTGACTAAAATGCATAATTCATATGGATTACTTTTACGATCTCTTTATGCTGTCAATGGAGGGACAGAAATCTCTCAAATTGTATTAAAAAGATCTTCATTTGTGTTCCGAAGATGAACAGAAATCTTACGGCTTTGGAAATGACATGAGGGTAAGTAATTAATGACAGAATTTTTGGGTGAACTGTCCCTTTAATGCTAAATATAAGCCTTTATGACTTTTAGCATTAAAACTAATATCAGAAGTCACAGAAGATGTGGGGTGTTAAATCAAACATGGTTGAATGAAAGTTAAATTAGACATGTTAATGGCTTTTGCTATCTGATGTTATCAGCGTATTCGCTTTGAAACTGTAGGCCTATGTACTGTATTAGTCAAACAGAGGCATTAAACAAAAACACAAACATTCATGTCAAAACTGTAAATGTTTATTCCAAAGAACATTCATTCATACACAATAAAAAAAAGTTACAAAAAATAACCATTTCAGACAAGCCGAATAAACTAAATGTAGAGGTCTTAAGTTCAAGGAACGATCCATGAAGGTTTGCATACAGCAAGGCACTATATACTGGCAAGAGAATCCCAAAAAACAGACATTTTCCAAAGTGAACGTAGATCCTTCTTGACGTTATTTCTCGTGTTCAGCTCATGACACTGAGCCACAGTGTGGACGGTTGAGCTAAGAGTTACAGATCAGTCAGGAACTGCTTCATTTTTCCAGCTGTTTGTCCTGGCTGACATTCCTCATGTTGAAGAGTCTCTGCAAATGTGCCAAAGCAGATTCCTCTAGATTTACACACTAATAACATCACGTCCTCAGCACATTGAACACATCGGTAAACATCTTTGATCAGCTCAGCTAACTTAATGGTTTTAGCCTTTTACAAACTTTTCCAGGTACCTAAAACAGATATTTTGTCAGATTATTCTTTCTCTTTCACCCTCAATGAAATTTTGAAACAGCATTTTTAACAAAGAGGCAACACTTTATAATAACTTCAGAGTGAAAACAAACATTATGTTTAACAGATCAGTAGTTTATGCACATTTAAACATTACATTAAAGTACATGATCAGCTTATTATCAGCAACATAATGTTACTGAAAACAATTATAAAAGGATTAGATACATTTTAGCCAATCGGAAGCTTTAAAATAAAAATAAAAATTATATAATGTTTAACAGATCAGTTCATGCACATTAAAACATGAATGCTGTATAAAAATATATAGCCAAATGAATGTTTCAGGACATTGAATGAAGGCTATTTTAATGACCTGTTAAGCTTTGCATAATGTTTGTTACTAAAGTTATTAAAAAATGTTCACCTTTCAGAAATGGATATCCACAAAAGACGTCGTGTTAAATAAAACAAATTGATCCAATCAGTAGTCCAAGATAGAAAATCAGTCTGAAGTTTTACAAGAGAACCGAAACATCTGCAGGTGGAGCAACACACAATAACTTTTTTTTATGTAACGTTACTGTAAAATCATTTCAAACAGGGTCTAAACGTAATTCCTCTTGTCATAGTCCCCGTTGGGTGTTGATCTTTTGGTGGGCGCGTATTGTGCCGAGTAGCCGGAGTTTCTGGAGGCTGGGCACGAGCAGCAGAGCATGCTCCCCCCGAGCAGCAGGAGCGCGGTGGCCGCCCAGCCGATGTAGAGAGCCGCTCCGATCTCCCGCTTCTGGGACGCCGGCACCTGCGGGTTGTAGAAGTCGGAGATGATGCTGTTGGCCATCCAGCACAGGGGCACGAGCATGAATATGGCACTGATGATGTAGATGACCCCTCCGACGTTCACCACGCGTGCCTTCACGTTCTCCGCCTTGATGCAGTTGGTGCACTGCGCGCCGGCGATCACCACCATCAGCCCGATGACGCACAACACCGACGAGATGACCGTGAGCGCGCGCGCGGCTTGGAGGTCGTGGCTGAGAGCGAGCATGGAGTCGTGGATCTTGCACTGCATCTGGCCGGTGCTCTGCACGGCGCACGACATCCACAGGCCTTCCCAGATGGTCTGCGCCACCACGATGTTGGCCTCGATGAAGGCGGTGACCTTCCAGGTGGGCAGCCCGCAGACGACCATCTCCAAGAGCGTGCCGAAGACGCACAGCATCAGACCCAGGATCTCCAGAGCCGCGGAGGCCATCTCTTTTACTCCTCGTAGTGCTTAAATCAATCTGTGCACCTGCTCTAGAACTTTGGGAACGTCTGGGAAGGCTGCTTTCCTCTCCAGAGTCTGGCTTTCTTTTCTACTAAAGTCTTTTATCCAAAGTTTCTTCTTCTCTCCAAATTTTTTTCTTTCCAAAAACTTCTATCCAAAAGTTTCAATCACAAAAACTGAAGCGCTTTGATCAGGTGGACCGCATCTCCTCGCTGCGTCTCCTCTGTGCTTTGACTAACGGACTTCTCCTGGACTGGGAATAAGTGGAGTGGAATAATAGCGGTACGCCAAGAGGAGGGGTGTGTGGGTGTGTGCGTTTGTGTGTGTGTTGAAGACTGAAGTGAAACTTTCATCCAATCGCACAAGAGAGCATCTGTTGCTCACCAATGAGGATGCAGAGAAGCTGTGCGTTTGTGTGTGAAAGTCTAAGAGGGGGGTCTTTAAACGAATAAAACAGTTTTTTTTAAACAGCTTTTTTTTAAATATAGAGCTTATTAAAAGCAGCGCAATGACAGGTATCAAAAGTGAGGCTGTGAGGTATAGATAGACTTGTCGTGTTTCCAATGGCTTCCGCTGTAAACAGCTGTAGGCTTTAAAGCCAAGAGGATTATACTTACAATTTTCCAAAGCTTATATTGTCGGGAGTTTTTTGTCAACTGAAATATCTTGGAAAGATATTTTCCAGTGTTTCATGAGCAGAACAATCCAAAAACACATTAAATAACAGTATAGCCCATTGAAGAGATGCATGTCTGTCCCTCACAGCCTCGCTTTCATTCCCATTAAAAATGCGCTGCTGTGAATAAGGTTTATAGGCTTCAAGCCTGCACCAAAACAAATATAAATAAAAAATATAAAATTAAAAAATATTATCAAAAGTTACATAACTTATTTAAATTTCATTAATACAATATTTTGTCACAAATCCTATTCGTGTTAAGACATGTTTGCTAAAAGCACTGGAAACAGCCCGCTCCCAGAAACTGTGACCTGTCTCCGCCATCTTGGCTCTAATTCGTCGCTCTATTGGCCGTCATCCACATTGCTACTTGAGCCGTAATGGCGCAACGCCCTGTCTCTTAATCCATCACAAAATAGGCATTATGGGATAAGGGCGGAATTGTAGCAGCGGTTTCCGGATTCCCTGGATTGGCCTGCTGGAAGAAAGAAAACAAGGGAGCTGGAAAAAACTCCAGGTTTTTGTGTTTTTTCACGCGTTTATAACAGGTAAGGGCTTCTAGCTCCTAAAAAAGTTAGTCAAAGTTTCTTAGCATTTGTATCCGGAAGTGATTAATCAGCCGAGGCAGTTTGTGTCAGTTCCTTAGCGGCTTCAGTAACTGTTGCATGTCAAAAGTTACATTTCAAATGAAGTTTCACCAAATAATACAGTTGTATTTCTCAAAACTTTGTTTCTCTCCTTGAAACTGTAACATGACACACGTATGTTTTGTTTTAGTGCGGGCGTGTCAGTTTTAGATGTGTTACGTGCTCTGAATTAAGAACATTTAATCAAAAAGGGTGTGGACGATAGGAGGTGTTTTCACTTCAAATGGGGTGCTATAAAAATATACCCAAGGTTATCTGGTTTCATTTATAAATTACATTGGAATTTGGCATCATGTGAATTTCGAGAGGGTTTGGGGGAGTCGAGGAGATGATGGCCAGAGTTTGACAGCACATTTCACAGTTTAATAGCACGTTCTCTGCCTGGAGCAAACCTCCTCACTTTTAACATGTCCTCCCGGGAGCCAACAATTCAGTTTATGAATTCGTTTAGTATTTCTGATAAAATGCATACCACACATTTTCTGTGTGTTAATATTGGTATGTGATAGACATTAAAATGTTCTAATAATACAATAAATATAATAGTGATTTTAATTCAATATTAAATATGTGATTATTTATGATAAATCAATATTACTATTATGTAATTATATATATATATATATATATATATATATATATATATATATATATATTTTCGTACATTTATGTATGTGCTAAATGTGGTGATAAAATTAGCAAAATACAGAAGGAATATTTTGTATGCATTAAAGGGATAGTTCACCCAAAAATGAAATTCTGTCATTAATAACTCACCCTCATGTCGTTTCAAACCTGTAAGACTTTCGTTCATCTTTGGAAAACAAATGAAGATCTTTTTGATGAAATCGGAGAGATTTCTGTCCCTCCATTGACAGCTACGCAACGACCACTTTGACACTTCAGTCATAAAGTTCATAAAGAGATCATAAAACAAATCCAAATAAATTGAGCGGTTTAGACCATTTTTTCTGAAGAGAGACTCGATCATTTTGATGAAAATATTAAATTTATGCTTTTTTTACATATAAACATAGATCAAGGAACATAAACAGAACCACAAACAAACCTTCTTGATGCACGAGAACAAACCTCATTGGTTCTTGCTGAAGCTCAAACGTGCTGCGTAACACGAGAATGAACCTCATTGGTTCTCGCACATCAAGCGAACATGCTAGAGCTTCTGTTTAGCACAATTTATGTGTGAGTTGATGAATGTTTAAATGGGTGGTATAATGCCCTTTTCACAAGATGTTAAATAAGTCTCTGATGTCCCCAGAGTGTGTGTGTGAAGTTTTAGCTCAAAATACCCCACAAATATTTTTGTATAGCATGTTAAAATTGTCACTTTTTGAGGCTGAGCAAAAACGCACCGTTTTTGTGTCTGTCCCTTTAAATGCAAATGAGCTGCTGCTCCCAGACCAGGGGGCGGAGCTTCAAGAGTTTATGTCCTTTTACTTCACACAGACATGCACTGAAAATTTCAATGTTTATGTTCAAAACACCGGAGTCAGACAAAGATGGAGAGACTCAAGAAGAAGTGACAAATGTAGAATACGACAGTACATTTCTTAATGGTTAGTTGATGAATTTATGTGTAGTTATCTTCTAGTCATTGATTAGCATATTCTGTTATGATAATCTATAAATTGCGTTCCCGGGGATGGGTTTATGTAAATTTTAGGGTTGGTGATGTCAACTAACTACAGGATGAAGCTCCTGTAGTTCCTACCAGCCGTTTGTTGTAGTCCTTAAAAAACTATTTATTTAAAAGCAAAAATCTCCCTTTGCTTTGAGCTTTGAGCGTTGTAACTTTGCATGAACTTTGTTTATGCTCAGACAGCAACATTACACACTAACTAAAGTTAGAAAAGTGAAATCATAATCAACCACCCCTTTAAATGTGAATAAAAGCCTAAATTTAATCTGTTCATTATATAAAGCGATCACGTCTCTTCAGAAGATTTGGACTAAACCGATTAGTTTACCGATCTCTTTATGAACTTTTTAAAGCGTAAAATTGGTAGTTATGTAGCTGTCAATGGAGGGACAGTAATCGCTCAGATTTCATAAAAAAGATCTTCTTTTGTGTTTCCGAAGATGGACTAAATTCTTACAGGTTTGGAACGACATGAGGGCGTTTTTGGGTGAACTATCCCTTTAAGAACGACAGTGATGATGCTAAAACAAAATCCAAACACTAGACCAAAACACATTTTGTTGGGTCTCGGGGGCATTTATAAGACCGTATTTGAATGTAATTTTTTAAGTTGAAGTCATATGTTGTTTCAGTGAAGAACAAAAAACTTCAGGCAGCTTGTATTCATCAAAATTATATCTTTTGGCTCGTGTTTTGTTAAAATAACCTTGAACCTAAATAGAAGTGGTCTAAAAGGAAATCCCCAATTTATAATAAGCAGGATTTTGGCTTTTGGCAAGACATGTGACAAGTAAACAAGATGAGTTTCTAAATGACCTCTTCTTCATTATAATAGACTGTTAACTGTTAATTTTCTTTTTTATTGCGCATATGTAGGTGTTTACAGTACACGGTGGTTCTGGTTTTGTACTGAGAAATGTTTGCATTTTAAGTAAGTGACATTTTTAGGCACCTATAGTATGTTTTATTCGGAGCAGAAAAAAATCCTTGTTTTGTACTTATTTTGTGTAAATAAAGTTAGAATAAAATGGAAACGAAACATAAATGTAATTAATAGGGCTGTCAAATGATTAATCACGATTAATCGCATCAAATAAAATATAATTATTTTGGATGCGATTAATCGTGATTAATCATTTGACAGCCCTATTAATTACATTTATGTTTCGTTTCCATTTTATTCTAACTTTATTTACACAAAATAAGTACAAAACAAGGATTTTTTTCTGCTCCGAATAAAACATACTATATGTGTGTGTACTGTGTATAATTATTTTGTATATAAATGCACACATGTATATATTTAAGAAAGATATGTTATTTATATATAAAATGTTTATATTTATATAAAATATACATTATATATAGGCTACATTCAGTCTATATACAGTATATACATGCAAATATTTCTTAAATACACATGCATGTGTGGGTATTTATGTATTAAAAATAATTATACACAGTACACACACATATATTATGTAAACACAAACTTTTATTTTGGATGCGATTAATCGCGATTAATCGTTTGACAGCCCTAGTAATTAAACATTGTGAAAATTTTTCAACAAACTTTCACAACATGATGCCTTTTTAGGCCTCTTCATGATGCCTCTTCTGCTCACCGAGGCTGTATTTATTCGATCAAATTAAAATGCAGCAAAAACAAAGAAATAATATTACAATTTAAAATATCTTCTTTATATTTGAATATGTTTTTCGTCATCAAAGCTAAATTTTCAGCATCATTACTCCAGTCCTCAGTGTCACATAGAGCTGGGTGATTTTTTTCACTAAATAAATCTGTGTTTTTTTTAAATAAAAAACTCGCTATTCGATTCGACCCCCCCCCCCCCCCCCCCCTTCCATTTAAAACAAAATAACTGCAAACTGTAAATATATTTAAAAAAATAAATATTTATTGTATTTAATTAAAGTGCATCAACATAAACAAAATTGCAACCCTTTCTCTAACTGAAAAGTCACTGTGCAGTGTGCAACAAAGATTGTTAAACATCCAAATTATTTATACTGTATTTGGATTGAGCTAATAAAACAACAAAAAATTATGAGGTAACTCTTGAGGTAAAACAGTAACACCACTCGCCATAAAAAATGTAATTGCATTCACGTAGGGAGCGTGCTATGGAAACCCTGAAGGAAAATTTGGCGAATGCAAAATGTATGTGCGCTATACTGAAGAGGGGGAGAATTTTTTTTTTTTTTTTTATATGAATCGATTTGACCTACCAACTCGATTTTTAAATCAAATCGATTTTTTTCCCAGCCCTAGTGTCACATGATCCTTCAGAAATCACTCTAATATGATAATTCGCTGTTCAAGAAACATTTCTGATTATCATTAATGTTGAAAACAATGCTTTATATTTTTGTGGAAACTGATTGTTTTTCAGGATTCTTTGTTGAATAGAAAGTTCAAAAGTAAATCACTACATTTTTATATCCACTGAATGCATTGCAGGCTGTCGGTAGGTTTTAGTAGGTGGATCGACACACTTCTGTTAATTGGCTAATCAGGCACAGATATTGGACAATAATCTTGAAATCAGCCTGTTTAAAAACAGTGCGTTTCCCAAAAGCATAGTTTGTTTTCTGTTGGTAATGACGTAACTTGCATCCATAGTTTCTTTTGAAAAACGCACCTCTGGCCAATCACTATATTGCTAGTAAAGTAGCTAAACTGTTTTTACTCGGCTAAGTAGTAGAAACTGAAGATTGTCTCTGCTATCTTGGCTTTATGTGTCCCTGTCATCAAAGGACTTTTCGTCTCTTAATTTACATCTTTAACCTTTCACCCCTCCTTTTTCTTCCTTTATCACGTCTCATCCCTTGCTCTCAATTCCTGTCCTGTATGGATGTGTTATTTCCGTCAGTGTTTGAAAGCGATTCCGCCCTTTGTCTTGAAAATCATCCATCAATACGCCAGAGCAGAGCCGCTCTTCAGAGGTGAAGTGAATTACGCCCGGGGTCGTGAGGCGGCACGTTTCACTCATAAACTCAAGTGCTGCTTTGAACGGTAGTTCGGTTATGACCGGCGAGCCATCAGCAAACCCAGCTTTCTGATCTGACTGTATATGTGGCGTTTGAGTCACATGTCTCACGAGCTTACGATCTGCTAAGCTCCATCAGGAATTCTGTTAAGAACCTCAAAACCATTTTATCTTAAAAATGGCAAATCTCTTAAGTCTGGTCATTACCTGTGCTCATGTTTGAGGGTGAGGTCGAGCTGAAAGCTGGTGTGTTTGTAAAATCTTTACTGTATGTTAATGCAAAAATCACACGTGTAGCTGCTCTCTGTAATCACTGTGGCGATAATGAGGCCACTTGATTAATCTGAGACTGGTTTATTCTTCCCATAATTCCCAGCAGCAAGCAATAACAAAACCTCCCAGTGTGTGTGTGTGTGTGTGTGTGTGTGTGTGTGTGTGTGTGTGATGAAATGGGAATCGCAGTGTCCTTCATTAAAAAGGCAGCACCGTTACGCCCACAATCTGACATTTATCCTAAATTAGTTTCCATGCATTCCAGAGAAACACTTTGACTCTTGATTTTTCTAGCTCTGGGAGTAGAAACACTTTGATTATAAAAATGAAGAACTCGATCTGTCAGTATTACAGCTGTTAGGCTTTTTTTCTTGTTTTGTACTTATTTTGTAGCCTGACTTCGTCATACTCTTATTCTAGTCAGAATGTGAGTCTGATACTGCTCCATAGGGCTTTGATTATGAGGCGTGTCTTAACCAAACCAGGGGGAAAAAAAACTCTGCACTCAATTGGATAGACCTACAACCAATGAGAGCAACGCAGTAAGTGTTTTTTTTATGAGCTACGCAAAGTAGTCAACAGAACTCAACTACACGCACGCTGGAAGTAGTAGTAAAATAATGAGTTTTGCTTCTTTTACTTGGTCCTCCATGAGTGCGACCAAAGGAGAAACCACAACGACCACAGGGTCTTCATTGCGTCCCTTCTTCTTAGTGACCATCGGAGCCAGCTGATAAAATAAACTTTTGCCGAATCCCGTAGGAAGGACGGCAAACACATCTTCCCGATCGACAAATGCCTTGATTGCAGTTCTCTGTTCGTCTTTTAAAATAAATGCGCTGTCGATTTATTTTACAACGGACGCGATAGTGGAATCTATACATCTCAGTTCTCCAGCTGCAGTCATCTCTGAGGGAAACCAGTTCAACCCAAGCGCTCTTTGATAACGTGAGGATTACGTAACTGCAGATCATCTGTCCATCATCGTATTACGCCCTGGCAATTTGATTGGCCCGACTAATTCTGAACCAATCATAATTACTCCTCAATGGATCGAGTCCAGACCGAACTTCCCGACCAAAAAATGTTGTGGGCGGGGTTAGGGCTGGGATCCAGGCTACTGATTTTGTGTAAATTAGGTTAGAACAAAATTTAAACGAAATCTAAATATGATTAAACATTGTGTAAAATGTTTAGATATTCATGACATTTCACAGCATGATGGGTCATATTAAGCTTTTTTCCCTGTTCAACATTAATAAGCTCTGCAAAGTTACAAAGCACAAATCACTCCAAAGTGAGCTATTCTCTATATTAGTGTCACTGTTTCTGAACTCCCTGAAACGCCTCCACTGTAGTCTTGAGTTTTCTTCCAGGAACAAACACGTCACAATATTCCTCATTTAAATAATTCCCACCCAAGGCTTTTGCAAAATAAAGGGGCGGGGCCTGGTTGATTTAGTTATTAGTGTTGAAACTCGTGGTTATGGTAAGGGGCGGGACATTTCCCAAACACGCTCGAAGCGGTTGACCAATCACAACACACGGGTCCAGCTGACCAATCAGAGCTCAATGAGTTTTTCGGGAAGAAGGGGTTTCAAAGATCCAGGAACAAAACAGAGCTTTTCTGACAGACTAGGAAGAAAGGAGCTGCAACAATTCAAACATCTGGGGAAAAAAATGTTCTTGCAGGGACCAAAAACAAAATCAATACTTTGTAAAAGGGCATAATATAGCCGCCTTAGGTGAACACACACACTACCGTTCAAAAAGTTGGCATCGGTAAGATTTTTAAAATGTTTTTAAAAGAAGTATCTTATGCTCACGCAGCTCACCAAGGCTAATCAAAAATACAGTAAAAATGTAATATTGTGAAATATTATTACAATTTAAAATAAAATTTATTCCACTGATGCAAAGCTGATTTTCTCTGTCTTGGGAGTAGAAACACTCATAAAAATGAAAAACTCGAACTGTCAGTATTACAGCTGTTTGGCCTTCACTGTGAAGACTTTCAGAACGGCTGTCTCTGAATCAAACACACTTTCACCTAAACCTCATAAAGCACAAAGTGTGTGTGTGTGTGTAAGAGAGAGAGAGCCCTCATTTATGGGGAGTGGTGGAAATGTAGAAAAGCTTTTCCAGGAAGATGAAAGATAAACAGTATTGTTCCCTCCCTGTTGTCACCCCTCACTTTCCTCTTCATGTCTAACACACTCACACACTCCCAGGTTCTCCAGAACAGTTTGTTCCCTATCAGTATCATCAGCACAACCCTATGCAGATCTGTTGCAGTGTGTGAAGGAAGATCAGATTTATGGAGAGCTTCAATTGACAGAGCTTCCATTTAAATGTGAATTTTTCATTTGATTGGAATGTGAAGGATTATTTCATTGGCCATCTATTGCATTTAAGATGCAAGATATATCAGTGACCATACCAGTATTTATTTATTTATTACCATTTAAAAATTTGAGGTAATTTTAAATTTTGAAAAATGTATTAATACTTCTATTCTATTGATGCATTAAATCGATCAAAAGAGGCAGTAAAGACATTTATAATGTTACAAAAGATTTCTATTTCCAACAAATGCTGTTCTTTTGTTCCTTAAAAACAATTTACCATGGTTTCCACAAAAATATGAAGTACTGTTTTTAACAAATCAACATATTAGAATGATTTCTAAAGGATCATGTGACACCGAAGCCTCGAGTTTTTTTTTAGGATTTTAGAATTTTTATTTTTTCTCTCTTTTTTTAAGTAAATGTTGTGTGTGATTGTAAGTGTTCAGTAAATTTTTTTCAGTATTATTATTATTTTTAAATATTTTTAGCGTTATATTGGCAAGATACATCAGTCTTTAAAAACTCATATTGAATTTGGCCACTAATCACTTGTTACGATGTCTTTTCCTAAACAGCGAGTTCAAGAGAAATCTACCAAGACTCCCAAAAGACCTTTGATTTAATTTCTTTTAATGTTTTGTTTTCTTTGTCTAGTTGTCAGGCAGGATCGTCATGTCGCAGTCTGGAGAAAAAGGAAAGGTAAGACGGACACTCCTACTCTTGTTGAAGTGTGTATTTGTTTTGGATAGTTCCTAACTTCTCCATTTAATGATCAGAGTTACTTGTAGGATGATTCCCTGAACATTTGCTTTTACTCGGTCGTGCTTTCAAAACATTGATCTCTTGTTTGAGCGGGCCGACATGTCAACATCTGACTCCACCAATGGAATGAGTTTAGTCCAAACAATGGACTGTCAGTTTTCTTGGTCAATGGAAGAGGAAGGGAGTGTTTGGGGAAATTATTATAACTTTTGCTGTCACTATTGTTATACTTTAATTTACAAATCATTTTGGTGCTGATTAAATCAACATACTTTTTTCTTCTTTTTTTTTAATAAGGGACAATGCACATTAATGAACATAAGGACAATGTCCAAATGTAAATGAGCCAGATTTAGCCGTACAGACTAATTTTCATCTGGAGTCCCTGGCAGATTGTTATTATAAAAACTGTATACTTTACCTTTAAAGGGTTAGTTCACCCAAAAATGAAAATGATGTTATTAATGCCTCTCCCTCATGTCATTCCAAGCCCGTAAGACCTCCGTTCATCTTCAGAACACAGTTTAAGATATTTTAGATTTAGTCCGAGAGCTTTCTGTCCCTCCATTGAAAATATATGTACGGTATACTGTCCTTGTCCAGAAAGGAAATAAAGACATCATCAAAGTAGTCCATGTGACATCAGTGGGTTAGTTAGAATGTTTTGAAGCATCGAAAATACATTTTGGTCCAAAAAATAACAAAAACTACGAATTTATTCAGCATTGTATTGTCTTCCGGGCGCACCAGACACACGTCAGCAGCGTCTTACGTCAGCGGCGGCACTGAACGCGGATCCACAACAGAACCGGAAGACAATACAATGCTGAATAAAGTCCTAGTTTTTGTTATTTTTGGACCAAAATGTATTTTCGATGATTTAAAACATTCTAACTAACCCACTGATGTCACATGGACTACTTTGATGATGTCTTTATTTCCTTTCTGGACAAGGACAGTGTACCGTACACACATTTACAATGGAGGGACAGAAAACTCTCGGACTAAATCTAAAATATCTTAAACTGTGTTCTGAAGACGAACGGAGGTCTTACGGGCTTGGAACGACATGAGGGTGAGTCACTAATGACATAATTTTCATTTTTGGGTGAACTAACCCTTTAAGTGTTAAATGTTTCTGCATTAAACTTGTTCATCGGTGTAACAGTTCTGATGTGTGTTTCTAGTTTCCTGATGCTGCAGGATATGTGGGATTTGCCAACCTGCCCAATCAGGTGCACAGGAAGTCCGTGAAGAAAGGCTTTGAGTTTACACTGATGGTTGTAGGTGCGTGACATATAAACACAGACATGGATTCAGATAGACACACACTGTGCTTTTAACTGGGTGTTATTTGTTATCTTAGGAGAGTCTGGTCTTGGTAAATCAACCCTCATCAACAGCCTCTTCCTGACTGACCTCTACCCAGAGCGCCATATACCTGGAGCGGCAGGTAAACACACACACACACACACACACACACACACACACACACACACACACACACACACACACACACACACACACACACACACACACACACACACACACACACACACACACACACACACACAGGTCCCCTGAGGTCTTTATTAACTCTACAGGATATTGTGTCCAAGACCTAAATAATCCCTAGCAGTCATGGTAAATCCTCCGTAGATTTGTAGGCCCAAAAAGCATGTGACAGTGACTCTTCACTCCCGTTTACATGCACTTTTCATTATTCCGGTTATTCGCTAAGTATTGTGGTTATTTTTAGCATTGTTACTCACATTTGCACACCACAAATTATGAACTCACATACAGTAGGTGTGTTACTGGCCATTGTTTTGATCTACTTATATCAATTGCAAAACACATTTCTATGGACGTATATAATTTTTCAGATTCTTTCGATGTTTTTGTCCATCAATATATCGCATTACATTCATGTCACACAACGCTTATCAACATGAACTCAGTTTCTTCAGCACCCCGAAAATGTGATGCTGAAGAATCTGCTCATGACAACATCATCCGTGTACGTAACTTTGGTCAGAGTGGAATAGATGCGATTAAAGTGTTTTCATGCCTGTTTATTGTGTTTATTCGGTGCCTTTGAATATGCTTTAATCACGGCCGGAGGACACCTCGTATCAATCATAGAGAATCCCACCAGCAAAAACAACACGGCAGTTTATATAGGTTGATACTGTAGCATGGTAAAGATAACGTGACATATTGCCCATCATCATCACTTCATTTTTCTCTAATATGATTGGTTCTACATTTGTGCAAATTCAGCATCCACCTTCTTTCTCTGTTACTGGCAAAGCAAATTTAGATCTACAAAGTCATGGGGTTATTAGTTCAGGAATTACTCAATATGTCATGGGGCTATTATATTTAGAGAACTGTCTAGCTGTGTCATAAGTCTCCACTATTTTGACACCAACTTTGACTAATAGTGTTGGTACATTTTGTTCTCAAATGTTATATGTTAGACCTGCAGAAAAAAAGAAATGTTAGTCATGGTTAATAAAAAAAAAAAATACTCACAAATTTTAGTTACATATTAGAATTTTTGTTTTGTTTTTGTCTTTTTTATTAGTCTATTTTTATTATTATTTTAAAAAAAAAGTTTATAATGTGAAATTTTTAAGTGTGCAAATGGTTCTTTGTCGAAAGAAATATTCTTTTCATCATGATGCCACTCACTCTGGAATGCAAACCATTTCTGATTTAGATGCTCAATGGATATAAAATCCCTTCAAATCCCTCTGTTGAGCACTTTGTCTATTAAAGCTCTGTAGAGAATAAGGTTGTTTTCAAGAAAATAATCCCGTCTGTAGCCCAGGGCTACCTCCCAGAGTTTCTCAGAAAGCGCTCATAACTTTTTATGTTGCATCAATAAATCATGATGTTTAATGTGATTCGTCTCGATGTGCCCCCTCAAATGTTTATGCACATCTTTTGTTCTGATTGGGGTTTTGTTGTGCTTGTAGAGAAGATCGAGCGCACGGTTCAGATTGAAGCGTCCACTGTGGAAATCGAGGAGAGGGGAGTGAAGCTCCGCCTGACTGTAGTGGACACGCCTGGATATGGAGACGCCATCAACAGCCAGGACTGGTCAGTGTGTGTTTACTCGGCTGAATTTATCCCGAGAAGTCAGCAAAATCTGACCAAACCTCCCTTTGGAGACATCTGGGGACATCTTCAGTTAAAAAAATTATTCAAACATACATTTTTTAGTCATTATAATTAACTTTATATAAAAGAAAAACCTATAAACATTTCTGACGTGTCCTCGTTTAGATTGCTGAATGTGTGCATGTGGTAAGAAACATTTTAGTAGAGACAAGCCACTATCAATGGGTGTGGAAGGTGAAATTTCTTTCTTCCGAGCCATATATTTACTTCTAAGTTTGACGTTCTCCATGCATTATCATTTTCCCTGTACCATAAATTATTGGTGGTGGATAATAATGGGATATTTGCGAAGCACAGCACACCTGCTGTAAATACACACCGTCACAGATTTGAATGGCATTTGTATTTGTATCTTGTTGCTACACCTATTCTGCATTGCATTATATAATTGTTCAAAAATACATTGTATTGCTTTTGCATTACTTTTTGGATCTGACACATTTCTTATTATTTCAACGCTTAAATCACACTTCTGAATGTCATTATACTATATAACCAAATAATTAAGCACCTTTTTATAGTGAAAATAAAAATCACAAGCACTTTTAAAGAAAGACAATTTGTCATGTGAAACACATACTTTGCACACGGAAAACGTGGTTTTGGAAGCGTTCCCATGTGAAATCTATGTGATAACATGTTATAAACGTGCGAAATTCATGTAATATTTCTAGTGCTTTAAATGATGTACTGTATGTAGAGAAGGTTTTTTTTTGTGTGCAAACTGTCTAAGAGCTAAAGCACATCATGCAAAATAGTTGATCTCACATAAATGCACATAAATGATGCAGATCTTGACCCATCACTACTTATTTATTTATTTCTAAAACATAAAGTTAATGTAATGTGTGTCACTCTTGACATGTTTGTGCACTTGAATAGTGCTGCTGTTGTTTTGCATAAAAATGGTCCTTAGGTAGTTGAAATAGCTATGTCTTATTACAGATATCTACCATAAAATTAGACCTTGCATGTAACTATGACCTCCTGAATGGAAGACTGAACTGATTATTAACTTAATACTGAGTGTTATGTGTCTATGTATCTGCATATTTACTTTATGGCACTTGATTGTGGATTATCGGCAGCTGTTGCCTTGTGTTTGTATATTGGTCATTGAGCCTTGCTGAGGAATGCTGGGAACGTCCTGTTTGAAAGAACAATATCCTCCCCATCTCTTACTCACAGATTTCTAATGCTGTTAATGAAAATATGCCATCCACGTCACCTACCTATATTATCATGTCATGTTTCCTCCTTCCACCTCTCGATAAGGCTGTGGTCTCAAGGCTGAGATCTAGAAAAGTGAAGTGCAGTGATAAGTGAAGCGCATATCTGCGTCAGAAGCAGAAGTGGTTTAGCGTTTGCTGTTTAGATAAGTCTGGAGACTTTAGAGCAAAAGGGAATCTGGTGGTGAGAACTGAGAGTTGGTACATGTCAACTAAAACTTAAATTAAAACCATAAAATAATTTTTGTTACTTAAAATAAATGTGAACTGAAACTAAATTAAATATAAAAACTTATTTTATTCCAGCTAGTTTCCAAGCAACATTTCTCATTTTTATTTAGTTTACTTTAATGTGCTTAAAACTACAAATAAAACTGAAATAAAAACAAATTAGGGATAGTTCACCCAAAAATAAAAATTATGTCATTAATTACTCACTGTCATGTCGTTCCAAACCCGTAAGTCTTTCGTTGATCTTCTGAATGCAATTGAAGATATTTTAAATTAAATTAAATCTGACAAATTTCTGTCCCTCCATTGACAGCAACGCAACTACAACTTTGACACTTCAAGTTCATAAAGAGATCGTAAAACTAATCCATATGAATTGAGCGGTTTAGTCCAAATTTTCTGAAGAGACTCGATCGATTTATATGATGAACAGATTGAATTTAGGCTTTTATTCACATAAACATTAATCAGTGCACACATCTGATATGGTAAACAGAAGCTCTAGCATGTTCACTCTCATGTGAGGTTCATTCTCATGTTACGCTGCACGTTTGAGCTTCCACACGAGGTTTGTTCTTGCCCGTCAAGCAGGTTCGGTTGAGCTTTAGTTTATGTTCGCTGATACATTTTTATTTCTGAATTGGCTTTATGCACAGCTGCACTACTTACTGAACTTCAGCCAGCTCCTTTGTTTCCTGTCTGCCATTATTGGAAAAACTGATTAATCCAGGTGTGCCTGGCCTCAGTAACAACAATCAGGCACACCTGGATTAATCAGTTTGTCCAATAATGGCAGACAGGAAACAAAGGAGCTGGCTAAAGTTCAGGAAGTAGTGCACCTGTGCATAAAGCCTATTAAAGCCTAAATTTAATTTGTTAATCATGTAAAGTGATCGAGTCTCTTCAGAAAATTTGGACTAAACCGCTTAATTCATATGGATTAGTTTTACGATCTCTTTATATACTTGAAGTGTCAAAGTGGAAGTTGCGTAGCTGTCAATGGAGGGACATAAATCTGTCAGATTTCATTAAAATTATCTTAATTTGTGTTCCGAAGATGACCTAAAGGCTTACGGGTTTGAAACGACATGAGGGTGAGTAATTAATGACATAATTTTTGGGTGAACTATCCCTTTTTAAAAAAAACCTACAAAAACAGCAAAATTACTAAACCTTTAAATTTAAAATGAAAGCATAATATATATATATATCTAATTATTTATTTATTTTTATATAAAAAAAAAAACCTTAATAGGATTTCAGTGATACTAAAATAACACTGGTGCATGCGGTGCGTCATTGCTGAACAAGAACCTGTAAACATGATGTTGTGGAGCGTTTTGATAAGCTTTATTTTGACTAAGTGGTTGTTCACCATTTCTAAAATGCGTCTTTCTATCCTGCGATTAGATTGTGGGATTGTGCTGAGATCCATATCCGATGTTTGTTTAATGCGCTTGTTTAATACAATCACAAGCTTTTATATCTGAGTATTTCAGCTCGTTCTCTGCTCTCTGCTTTATTCTCTTCAACAGCTTTAAGACGATCATCCAGTATATCGATAATCAGTTTGAGCGATACCTGCACGATGAGAGCGGACTGAACCGCAGACACATCGTTGACAACAGAGTACACTGCTGCTTTTACTTCATCTCTCCGTTTGGACACGGGTAAAACACCTGCACATGTTCTGCCTTTCATCATCAGTCAATAAAACATTTTATTCCTGCAGAAAGTGGCTTAGCTTTAGCCCTCAATTAAGGCCTGTTTACAGCAAGAGTGATGCATCAAAGCAACATGAATCACCAACAAAAATCACAATTGAATTTTACACTGTTCAAATACTCAGCTGAATATTTACATGCATGCTTTTCAGACTAAGTGTAAAATACATTTTCAGCAGCTTCTGAGAAAAATTCTTAGGTCACATGAAACCCCAACAAAAAAGTAAAAATTCACATCAAAGCTTTTCAAACTCAAATCCCATCCCATCACATCATTTCAGGATGAAATTTAATAGTAGATGCATTGTTTTGTTTCCATTCCTGTTATGGTGATAATTCATGCTTGGTACAAACATATCTTTACTCTGATTATTTCTCACGTTTTCATATGAGAAGAATTGTTTTAATGTTTTTGCATTTTATTAGCATTTTGTTTGATTAAAAATACAGTAAAAGCAATAATATTGTGAAATATTATTACAATAGAAAGTAACTGTTTACTATTTGAATATATTGTAAAATGTCATTTATTCCTGTGATCAAAGCTGAATTTTCAGCATCATTACTCCAGTCTTCAGTGTCTCATGATCCTTCAGAAATCATTCTAATATGATGATTTGCTGCTCAAGAAACATTTCTGATTATTATCAATTACTATAAACAGTTGTTGCGTCATATTTTTGTGGAATATAACCTTTGATGAATAGAAATAAAAAAAGCATTTATTTGAAATAGAAATCTTTTGTAACATTATAAATGTCTTCAAATTTTGATCAATGTAATGTATCCTTGCTAAGAAAAAGTTTTTAAAAACTCTTACTGACCCTAAACATTTGAATGGCAGTGTATGTCATTTGTGCTTTGTGTGCTTGATTTTTTATTTACCAGCCTGAAGCCTCTAGATGTTGAGTTTATGAAGGCGATCCACAGCAAAGTCAACATCGTTCCTGTAATTGCCAAAGCCGACACGCTCACGCTGAGAGAGAGAGAACGCCTCAAGAGAAGGGTAAGGGTCAAGCCTTTTCTCTCTAGAACAAATACAACTGATCATGTGATCCAGGACTAGTTGCAAAACTAACAACAAATGGAATATTTGAGCTTCTTTGTGGTGTAGAAACACACTTTTGACTGGTACACTGAATGTTTGGTGATCAGTCGTAGGATGTGCATGTGTTCATGTTCATGCATTGTGACATTCCTGGCAGTCTGGCGTGGACACAAGTATGTAAAAAGACACGCTGACCATGTATGTACTGTAGTGCACGGTTCTCCATGGACAATAGTAGCCTCCTTGTGCTGTCTGCAGATGTTTCCCTTTAACACGCACAGAATCACACACCCTCTGGATTGTGTCTGAAGCGAGGTCAGGTGTGTGCCGACCTGCACGCTCCATGTCTTCCTGCTGATGTGCTCCGCAGGTTAAGTAGGACGGTGATTATGTGGCGTGTATCTGGCTCGACTTCATTGGGACGTAATCTGTAATCCCACAGGAAGCTCGTGCAGATCAACATGAGCACTGGAGCTTGTTCAGCATTTCTGCTGCTGAGCACAATTATGTTAATGAACGCAGTGGTGGAGGTTTATTTTAGCAGTGTTTGAATCATACGCTGCCTCTTAAAAGTTATAAAACTCGTCCCTCCATTTGTAAAAACAAAAACAAAATTTTAGAGGATTTAACACCACAAATGTGAATCCTACCTACATTGTTGTTTAAGTGCTTATATTATATATATATATATATATATATATATACACACACTACCATTCAAAGTTTTGAAGTCAGTAAGATTTTTTTAATGTGAAGTCTCTTCTACTTACCAAGACTGCATTTATTTGATTAAAAATACAGTAAAAACAGTAATAATGTGAAATATTTAAGACAACTGTTGTCTATATTAATATATTTTTAAATGTAATTTATTCCTGTGATGCAGAGATTCATTTTCAGCATCATTACTCCAGTCTTCAGTGTCACATGATTCTTCAGAAATAATTATAATATGCTGAGAAACGTTCTTATTATCACTCTCTTTAAAACAGTAGTGCTGCTTGATTTATACCACAGCATTTATTTGAAACAGGAATCTGTTGTAACATTATAATAGTAATTAGTAACAAAAAAAATAGTAATAGTAACATTATAACGCCCAATAGTTCCAAACACTGATAGTTTCTCCATTGAACCCCATTCATTTTCAGTGCTTCAGAAGTACGTTCGCTGGTAAATTAATGAAATTACTGTATTTTTTTACTTTTACACACATTAGCCGACCTCTCGTGAATCTAGTCTGTAGTTATATTTTATGTAGCCAGTTTTAGTAAATGTTTATTGGAAGATAATAGGTTAATTGCAGCGATAGCTTACGTGACCAACACTTCACTAACGTTAGCTTACTGATAACCTGATGTATATAATATATAATATTTTTTATAATATTTTATATGTATATATATATAGCCTATATATAATATTATATACATACACACACACACACACACACAATTCATTTATTTAAATGGGTGAGGGTTATGCATGTGCTTATATGTATTTAGGAACATAGTTAATTCACTCATTAACTATCTCTCCGGTTTAATTTTATGAAGAATATTTTTCGGTTTAATATTTACCGAACATTGCTGTATATAGTCGTTGCTTTCTACGTTATGGGAGCAGTCTGTTTCCCTCCGAAATCATTCATTTGTACATGCACAGCGTAATTATTTATATTTTGTGTTGGTTGGAGTTCTGAACGGACTCACTGCAGACCTCTTTGCGTGATCACGAAGGTAGGCTAATGGCTGAATCGGAATTTATAAGCAAGATCACAGGAATCAATAGCCTAATACAGCCCAGTTGTGCTAAAATAAATATCATGAGACGTCCATCATCAGATGAATGACATGGAAAAGTTAAGTTAGAGCCGCTAAAGCCAGTGCTATTACTGAACACTAAGCTTTTCCCTCCAAAAATATAGCCTAAAACTTATCTAAGTTGTCACCCTGCCTCTCCAAATGCAAAACTGACATTAACAAAATGCAATAACAGCTTAAAAAGTACTTGGGTGTGTGTTTTATTTTATATTTACCGTTTAATAATGCAATCGCTGCTGTCTGTCCATAGAAGAACATGACAGCCCGCGTATGTTTTGGAACTATTGGGGCTTACATGAACGACGTGACAGCCGTCGCGGCGACATCAAAGCGTGTCGCAACTCTTTCTCTTTATGGCTCTGCACTAACCTAAACAACTGTTAAACCCTCAGACACCTGCTGATCAATGACTTTCACCAGCATTAAAAGAAAAGAAAAAAGACCCAGTAATCTTGTAATCCCAGTTATGTTTATGTTTCTGACTAATCTTGAGTTTAGGCCGTTTCTGATTAAATGTCCCAATTGACCTCTGTCAGCGTCTTTTGTGTGTGTAAACATTGACTTATTACAGAAAATGGTCTTGTTAGAGACAGATTTAGATTAGAGACTAATGGGATCCTGTCCACATCCTGCAATCACTGCATGTACGTCCATCTAAGTTGCAGGAAAGATTAGCCAATGTCAGCCATTTTAAGCTAAATGACCCAAACAGATGTCTAATGTGTGTGTTCTCCGGTTTGAGATGTGTAGAGATGTAAAATAGAAATAGTTCACGGAGAAGAACACAACTGATGTTTTCTATCACTCTTAATTAAATGTACTTCCTGGATGGCTCACAACACACAGGAAGTCACAGGGCTTCATTGCTTATGCTGGTCCATATTTAGAGATCGCTTTGGACACTGAATGCTTGTATTTATAGTAGTTCCTGTTATTCGCCTGCTCCTTAGATGCCAGTTTTCTCTTCCTGCAGGTAATTTCAAAACACATTTTCATAAACATTCCCACATTGCTGTGTTTGCCAATCCATGGTTTGTTTTCTAAAGGGGTAGTTCACCAAGAATAAAAATTCTGTCATCATTTACTTATCCTCACACATTTAACTTTCTTTGTTCACAAAAAAATATATATATATACATAATAAATATTAGGGCTGTCAAACGATTAATCACATCCAAAATAAAAGTTTGTGTTTACATAATATATGTGTGTAATTATTTTTAATACATAAATACCCACACATGCATGTGTATTTAAGAAATATTTGGATGTATAATCTGTATATAGACTGAATGTAGCCTATATATAATGTATATTTTATATAAATATTAACATTTTATATATTAATAACATATTTTTCTTAAATATATACATGTGTGCATTTATATACAAAATAATTATACACAGTACACACACATACACTCACCGGCCACTTTATTAGGTACCCCATGCTAGTAACGGGTTGGACCCCCTTTTGCCTTCAGAACTGCCTCAATTCTTCGTGGCATAGATTCAACAAGGTGCTGGAAGCATTCCTCAGGGAGTTTGGTCCATATTGACATGATGGCATCACACAGTTGCCGCAGATTTGTCGGCTGCACATCCATGATGCGAATCTCCCGTTCCACCACATCCCAAAGATGCTCTATTGGGTTGAGATCTGGTGACTGTGGAGGCCATTTTAGTACAGTGAACTCATTGTCATGTTCAAGAAACCAATTTGAAATGATTAGAGCTTTGTGACATGGTGGAAGTAGCCATCAGAGGATGGGTACATGGTGGCCATAAAGGGATGGACATGGTCAGAAACAATGCTCAGGTAGGCCGTGGCATTTAAACGATGCCCAATTGGCACTAAGGGGCCTAAAGTGTGCCAGGAAAACATCCCCCACACCATTACACCACCACCACCAGCCTGCACAGTGGTAACAAGGCATGATGGTTCCATGTTCTCATTCTGTTTACGCCAAATTCTGACTCTAACATCTGAATGTCTCAACAGAAATCGAGACTCATCAGACCAGGCAACATTTTTCCAGTCTTCAACTGTTCAATTTTGGTGAGCTCTTGCAAATTGTAGCCTCTTTTTCCTATTTGTAGTGGAGATGAGTGGTACCCGGTGGAGTCTTCTGCTGTTGTAGCCCATCCGCCTCAAGGTTGTGCGTGTTGTGGCTTCACAAATGCTTTGCTGCATACCTCGGTTGTAACGAGTGGTTATTTCAGTCACTGTTGCTTTCTATCAGCTCGAACCAGTCTGGCCATTCTCCTCTGACCTCTGGCATCAACAAGGCATTTCCGCCCACAGAACTGCCGCTCACTGGATGTTTTTTCTTTTTCGGACCATTCTCTGTAAACCCTAGAGATGGTTGTGCGTGAAAATCCCAGTAGATTAGCAGTTTCTGAAATACTCAGACCAGCCCTTCTGGCACCAACAATCATGCCACGTTCAAAGTCACTCAAATCAACTTTCTTCCCCATACTGATGCTCGGTTTGAACTGCAGGAGATTGTCTTGACCATGTCTACATGCCTAAATGCACTGAGTTGCCGCCATGTGATTGGCTGCTTAGAAATTAAGTGTTAACGAGCAGTTGGACAGGTGTACCTAATAAAGTGGCCGGTGAGTGTATATTATGTAAACACAAACTTTTATTTTGGATGCGATTAATCGTGATTAATCGTTTGACAGCCCTAATAAATATATATATTGTTTTATTTTATTTTTAATTTTGTGAAGAAAGTAAGTTAAATGTGTATATATATATTCAGGAATTAAGTAACCAGAAGCCAGTGATTATAGTTTAACTTATTATTATAGTTAGATTATAGTATAACTTCTATTGTGTTGTTGAAAGAAGAAAGTCATGTACACTTAGGATGGCTTGAGTCAATTTTGGGATCATTTTTGGGTGAACTAACCCTTTAAAGTTCAAAAAGGACAAAAAAAACAAAAAAAAAGCACAATGAAAGTAGTTCATGCATTATATGCATTGTATTCCAAGTCTTACACTACCATTTTTTTCACACAAATCAGACTTTTCTTTTAAGCTTTATGTGAACTAACTACTGTTGTTGCTGTTGCTGAGAAACCCATGACTACTTGAAACTTTGATTGTTTAAAACTTGATTTTAGGAAATTGCCCCATCAAATCTGAATGTTAAAGTGAATGAATTGGAGGAAGTTTAATCCTTGTTCTTTTCGTTGGTTCCTCCACAAATGCTTGAGTCCTTTTTCTTACATCAGTGATTATCAGGAAAGTATGAACACTACCTTCAGATTTCTGTCTACTTTATCTTTTCCCAAGAAGACTCTCAGACGCAACTTCCGATCATCAGTTCTGAATTATGTGGAAGCGCAAGTCAGCATTTCCCGATCAATTTCATGATGTCGTCGCAACCAGTAAAGCTTCCCAAGGTTGCCCCTGCCGTATGAATGACGAATGGCCCATTGTGTCTTTGCGGCCTGACTGATATTTATGTTTAATTTTCACCCTCACTTTCTCACCGTGATAGCTTTGCTCTCATTCTCTCACAGAACTGCCACCCCTCTCCCCGATCTTTCTCGCACCATCATGAAAGGGGGAAGCAGCTTGTGTAGAACAATATGGCCTTCCTGTAATGTGTCAGGCCGATTGGCAGGGAAAGCCGGGTCAGCGTTGTGCAGGACTCTTATCAGAGGCCGGAGTGAGGTCATAAAACCCTGAAACTTATAAAGTACTCGAGGGACGTTTAGGTAGCTCTTGTTTCCTGCCATAGCAGTGATATATGCCGAAGAGCTACTAGTATGGAAACGCCAGCAGCAGATCTTGTCCGTATGAGAAGGAAAGCCTTTGTGACCGAACTGACGTACATCTAGGAGGAGATTTGTTCAGTCGAGTTGCATGCAATTCCCACAGGTCAGATTGTAGGTGCGCTTGGTGGGTTGCATTGTTGTGTTTATGTGAATTTGAATGTTATTGTTGATGTTTGCCATGCTGCGATCCCCATCACGCTCATATCTCAGTCTCCAAACTGTCAAAGCTTTCCTCTCTTTGTTTTCTCGGTTGGCTCAATGGGAGAAATGTACGAAAGCACCAACGAGCGTTGCGCAAGATTGTGTGGTTGCCAAACGTTACCAGCCTTGTTGTTTTTAAAACACAGTGGGGTCAAAAAGTCTGAGAGCACTTGTGAAAATGCATTTATTTTTATTAGGTTTCATTATTTATTATACACATAAATTATACTCTCAGCAGTGCAACTTAACTGAAAATTTGAGAATGACTTTGGTGTGTCTCTTTTGCTTTAATGACTTGATTTATACCACAGCATTTATTTGAAACAGGAATCTGTTGTAACATTATAAATGGCTTTACTGTCACTTTTGATCAATTTAATCTGTCCTTGCTGAATAAAAGTATATGCATTTCTTAATAACCCCAAACTTTTGAATGGTAGTGAATATAAATGATGGTTTCTAGTTTTATAAAGTAAAAGTGTGACCTTTTTTTGCCTTTTCTAATGATTCTTTCAGGCAACTATACATGATCATATGGAAGCTTGTTTCCGCCACAGAATTAAAAATAAAAAAGGTAATTGCGACTTTTTATCTCGCAATTCTGACGTTATTTCTCATAATTGCGAGATATAAAGTCAGAATTGCGTGATATAAAATCGCAATTGCGTGTTATAAAGTCAGAATTGCGAGATATAAAGTCAGAATTTATTGATATAAAGTCACAATTGCAGGTTATAAAGTCAGAATTGCGTGATATAAAGTCGCAATTGCGTGTTATAAAGTCAGAATTGCGAGATATAAAGTCGAAATTGCACGTTGTAAAGTCAGAATTGCGTGATATAAAGCCGAAATTGCGTGTTGTAAAGTCAGAATTGCGAGATATAAAGTCAGAATTGATTGATATAAAGTCGCAATTGCGTGTTATAAAGTCAGAATTGATTGATATAAAGTCGAAATTGCGAGATATAAAGTCAGAATTGATTGATATAAAGTCGAAATTGCGTGTTGTAAAGTCAGAATTGATTGATATAAAGTCGAAATTGCGAGATATAAAGTCAGAATTGCGTGATATAAAGTCGAAATTGCGTGTTGTAAAGTCAGAATTGTGAGATATAAACTATTCTGAGGGGAAAAAAGTTAGTCTTTTTTCCCCCCTAGAATTGGCCTGATAACTCGCAATTGCGAGTTTATATCTCACAATTCTGAGAAAAGATGTCAGAATTTCGAGATATAAACTCGCAATTATGTGTTATAAAGTCAGAATTGCGAGATGTAAATTCGCAATTGTGAGAAAAAAAGTCAGAATTGTGAGATAAAAAGTCGCAATTCTGTCTTTTTTTTTTCCGCAATTGCGACTTTATTTCTCATAATTGCGACTTTATATCTCGCAATTGCGACTTTATTTCTCACAATTCTGACTTCATATCTCGCAATTGTGAGATAAAAAGTCGCAATAATTTTTTTAATTTGTTTTATTCAGTGGTGGAAACAAGCTTCCATATGATCATGTTCTCCAGCATGATTTGAGATGTTCAAAAAAAAGAGCATCTTGAGCATCAGTGGAACCATATACTTGTGCTTATTATATATATATTATTTAAAGCAGGAAATAAACTGAAAATGATCAAATATAAAGATTTAAATGTGTATATACCATATGGTTTTCAATGTTGTGTCAGATTTTCTGACCACACTGTATGTTTATGTTTTTGTGGCCGTGTGGTCATTAAGCATAGGGCTTTGGTGTTAAACGTGCTGTTTACTGTATGTTGTAGGACACTGTTATTCGTGATGTGTTAGACCAGTGAGGTCACTTTGTTTTCAAGGCTTTCCAGTCTTTTCATTCATCTGATCTTGATATCATGCCTTCCTCAACTGCAGAAGTTAAAACTGTGAATATCTCATGGTTTGGGTTTGTCCGTGTCCACATTCCTCCCTTAAATGAGGGTGTGGATATTTATGTATGTTCTCAAGCAGAATGATTGCATCCTGGAATTGCAGCTCACGCAGCCCATATAAAACAATAAATATCCAGCACCGGTCACATACGCTTTCTGGGACCAAGACTTGACCTTTATTTAACACTTCAGTTTTTCAGAATAGGGTGGTCTATATGACTAGGACAGACTTTTAACACCCCCACTTAGAACGGCACAATCAAATCCAGTTAAATAAATCTGCTTTTGAAGAAGCGTATTTAACTCTTTAAAAGAAAAATTCACTAATAATCTATTACTCACCCTCATACCGTTCCAAATCTGTTTCTGAGTTAATTTATTTTATAGGACATACAATTAATATTGGAGTGGTTACACTTTTGCATGCAAGTCTTTCAAACTGCAAAAAGGACATTAAACCACCAAGAAAGTACTATTTAAATAGTCCATACAGCTTAAATAATTACTAAATAACAGTGATTTAAATGGTGAAATTATGGCTTACATTTCTGTCTGACTTGAAATATAGCGCACAAATAATATAGACTACTGTTATACTACTTTCATGGTGCTTTTGTGTCCATTTAAAGCTTGAAAGCCTCAATGACCAGTATGATTCTTCTAAATTGTCATACAGGTTTAGAAACACATGAAGGCAATTAAATATAAATTGTTTCTTTAAAGAGCATCTCTCTTCTTCAGAATACCAAAATGTGATGCTGATAATGAAATGCTATGATTTCTTCAGCAAGAAGTTACAATCAGCTAAAATTCTGCTTGTCTTATCCAATTGTTCATACTTTAATTGTAGCATCTGGTTGCCGAAGGCCTCCACACACACACACACACACTCATCCCTGACTGGAATTTGCTGGAGTGAGCGTCTCCTCGCTTCCTGCTGTTTCAGAGACGCCGGATTAACTTTAGCCCTTGGACCAACACACACAAACAGGTCCAACTAATTGGTCAGTCCTGTTGAGTTTCTTTCAGAATTATATAAAACCCCTGTGTGTTTTTGTACGAATGAAAGGCCTTCACGAGCTGCAGGTAGCCAGCGGTTTTATCCCGAGACAAGGGATCACAGTTAAGGACTTTCAGTTTGACACGCTTTACTGCTGAATAGTGTTTTTTACAGTATTTCATAATTGTTCATTCTGCTGAGTTCTGTCATTTCAAAACCACTAAGTAGAAATTGCATGATAAACAATGTGTTTTTGTGTTAAAAGCGACGGTTTTAAACAGTGTCAAAACAGCAGGGAGTGGTTGGATTCAAGGTGCTTATTCATGCTGAAACTTGACTGCGAGAAACTACTGTTTTGCTCCCTGAAGTATAATCTCATAATAATTGGTCTGTAGACAGGAAAACTATATTTAACTTATTTTCATGTGTTATGTACTTATATAGTGCCTGTCCTGTTTGTGGCTCCTATTTTTGTGCAAGTGACCAAATGTTGACGAGCCTTTTTAGTTGTACAAGTGTTACATTATCCAACTAGTGCACAGTTATTGAGATTGTGTCATTTAGAGATTCTTCTGTAATCAGGTCATTTTGTTTGTGACCTACTGCACTATTTTCCTTTACATTCAAAGCATCATCTGGCACTCCAACATTTTCCCAGAGTGTCAGATCCATGTTTAGGTGCTAATATTTACAGATGCAATATTTTAACACATTCAGATTTTTCTGTCCCGTCTGTTTGCATTCACAGTTCAGTTCTGTGCTGCCCAAACTGATCTGCATGAAGTGATTTGTGTGCATATTGATCCATGCCGTGTTGTACAGTTGGGGAGCACATTCTCGTCTCTCAGTTGTTCCTCAAATGTGCATTTTAAGGCATTTTGTGCTTCATAAGGACTGCAACTAGCATAAAGATGTGAGCTTGACTAACTGGTTTAGTCTTTATATATCTACTTGTTTGCTACTTACGTTTACATTGAACTGCAAATTAAGGCACGTACACACCAAGAACGATAACTATATTAGCGTGCACACCAGGTGACAATATCGTTCGGTTTATTCAACGCATTCTCATCCTAGGGCGTCATATTTGAAATATTTTGACATTTCGTCTACATCCAACGCACATGGCACCCTTTAGCGTCAATATGAGACGCAGATAGGTGGGTCTCATATTAGATAGGTCTCATATTGACGCTAAAGGGTGCCATGTGAGTTGGATGTAGACGAAATGTCAAAAGCGTCAGTATATGACGCCTTGGGATGAGAACGGGCTGGTTTATTCTAAGCGCGCTGCAGTTTTGTGGTCGATTTAAATGCTCAAGCTCTTTAGAGTCGGATGGATTCTGATTGGCTGCCAATGTTTTTATTGTTCACCATATATAGTTTTTCTTTGTCTTGGGGGTGTAATGGTACATGTATTCGTCCCAAACTGTCCCAGTACGTACGTCATGGTTCGGTGCATATAGTCAGACTACGAATACAGTCAGTCACAGGCGATCCAGACGGGGCAGATGGGGTTTGCTAGCCGCCACAACAGGAAAAATAATAGAAGAAGAAGAGATGATCTACGCACTAACCCAATACAAGAGTTCAGATGACACACAAGAGCTTGCTAGTAGCCTATAAGCTGAGTTTCGATAAATTGTGACGCTCTCCACAAACTTCACGGAAAGGAAACCGGGGCAGCATCCTGTTTGTTTTCTTTAATTTACAAAAGAACAAGGTTTGTTTTTATTCTGAGTGTACACAAATAAAAATAGACCCTTTACAGTTTCGAATGTCTTGCTCTTATCTGTATGACCATAAATGACAGAGTATTGTTGAGACCAAATCATTTGGCATTGTGTCGTGTAAGTCTCACTAATAAAGTCCAGTGATGAAATCTGCATTGAAATGGGAAGCCTCAGGTGCCGCTTCACTCGCTGTCTCCTCGTGGAAAGGTGAAGTAGGCTCAGATGTGGGCTAATTGGCACTTTTCCTCCTTGCTCATCTTTCCGTGGTTTCTTGAAAAAAAAGCGCAATATTGAACTACTGCTTTGTGCTCAATACACTAAAGGAGGCTATACTGTACCAATTATCTCAGGGGGGACTAAACGCCCTTCTTGCTAGTTGGAACAAACTGTAACTTGCACTACTGTCTGTTCAAAATAAATGAAAAGAAACCTAGTATTGGGGATTTGTTTGTTTTTTTCTGTTGTACCGAACTCATGTCGAACCGTGACCCCAAAACCGGGGTACGTACCGAACCATGACTTCTGTGTACCGTTACACCCCTACTTTGTCGTTATCATTATAGTTATCATGTCAAGTCAAGTCAAGTGAAGTGAAGTCATCCTCATTTATGTAGCGCTTTTAACAATGTAGATTGTTTCAAAGCAGCTTTACAGAGATAAACATAATTTAAGGTAACAGAGATTGGTTTGGTTTTATAGCGGTTCTTGAATAATGTTATTTCCAGCTAAAGTTAGTTTTGATTGATTCACTTCTGTCGAAATGATCATTTGTTATTAAATTAGGGGCCGCTAAGACGACACCGTTCTCTCTAAACAGACTTTAAACGCGAACCTGTGATAACCGCTGATGGCGTTCACATGCGCATTAAGAACTGATTCTATAGTTATGTGCGTTTGAATATATGTGCGCAGGTTTGTAATTCCCTACAAACCACAATCATCCCTTGTGTAAACGAGCCTTTAGACCCCAAACTTTTAAACAGTAGTGTATGCGTTTTTTCTTTTTACATGCATGCAACCAGATCTGATCTGTATGGAAGCTTGTTTTCGCCACTGAATAAAAAAAATAATAATAATAATTGTGACTTTTTATCTCACAATTGCGAGATATGAAGTCAGAATTGTGAGAAATAAAGTCGCAATTGCGAGATATCAAGTCACAATTATGAGAAAGTCGCAATTGCGAGAAAAAAAGACAGAATTGCGACTTTTTATCTCACAATTCTGACTTTTTTTCTCACAATTGCGAGTTTACATCTCGCAATTCTGACTTTATAACACATAATTGCGAGTTTATATCTCGAAATTCTGACATCTTTTCTCAGAATTGTGAGATATAAACTCGCAATTGCGAGTTATCAGGCCAATTCTAGGGGGAAAAAAGACTAAATTTTTTCCCCTCAGAATAGTTTATATCTCACAATTCTGACTTTACAACACGCAATTGCTACTTTATATCACGCAATTCTGACTTTATATCTCATAATTCTGACTTTTTCTAACACGCAATTGCGACTTTATATCACGCAATTCTGACTTTATAACCTGCAATTGCGACTTTATATCAATAAATTCTGACTTTATATCTCGCAATTCTGACTTTGTAACTCGCAATTGCGACTTTATTTCACGCAATTCTGACTTTACAACACGTAATTGCGACTTTATATCAATCAATTCTGACTTTATATCTCGCAATTCTGACTTTATAACCTGCAATTGCGACTTTATATCAATAAATTCTGACTTTATATCTCGCAATTCTGACTTTATAACCTGCAATTGCGATTTTATATCACACAATTCTGACTTTATATCTCGCAATTATGAGAAATAAAGTCAGAATTGTGAGATGTAAACTTGCAATTGTGAGAAAAAAAGTCAGAATTGTGAGATAAAAAGTCGCAATTACCTTTTTTATTTTTCATTCTGTGGCAGAAACAAGCTTCCATAGATCTGTGCCCGATCTCGAGGGAAAATCAGATTTGGTTGACAATGTACTTGCAGCTTGATGGAGCACATGGCTGAAGAGACCAACTCCAACACCAGCCCACACAAGCTTCACCCACTCGTACCCACAAATAGTCTTGCTCCCCAAACACATGGTCACGACTCATAATGCATCCTATGACAAACAAATTACAAGCATAATAGGTGAAACTCACTTCCCTTTTCAGTTTGGAGCCATGGAGAAACTCCCGTGCCATTGTTCCAGGCCAGACTCCAGGTGCCTCTGCCAATCGCGTGGAGGTCCTGCCAATCCAAACAAATTTAGCCTTGGAGAAAGACAGGGGGAGCTAATGATTGTGTTGAAGCCTGGGCCGATAACTCGCTTCAAGATTCTCGGTGCTGGCAATAGATTGTGGAAAATCCTTGTTTCCGTATAAAGTGAAAAAACTTTTATCATTGTGCCAGTGTGTGAAAGGTTCTTGATGTTTTGTTTAGGACATCACTTGTTTTATTTATTATAGATTAATATTTTTTAGCAGGGGACAAAGACTAGCATGCTGACAGATTGTTGTGCTTTTGGATGCTAACATTAACTTAAAAAAGGTAGTATCTATAAATTCAACCTTTTTGGTCATGTAAAACTGAAATCATAAAATAATTGCTTTTTGTACTTTCATTTTAATATTGGCCAATGTACAGTACTGTACACCAGTGTTATTTTAGTATTATATTATAGTTGTTGAATTAGTTTTTATTTTAAAATTTTGTTTTGAATCTAATATTTAAATATGTTTTTGCAACTTTATTTCAGTTAATAAGAATGTTTTTAATTTAATTAAGTTAGTTAAGTAGTTAACAATAACAAAACTCAGACAATTACTTGTGCACTATTCTATGCTTAGGCAGTTCTTTGCCTCCATGCCGTGCATTAAAATCATTTAATGCACAGCTAGCCGTGGATTATCCCGCTTATACCATGGTAATTTGCCAGGATTGACAACTTAAAGCTGTTATTGATGTTTGCCGCACAATATTTGACCAGAAAGGTAAAATTGATGGTTATTTTCGTCAGTTACGGCTCGTTAGATCTAGCCCGCTTTGAATCAGACACAGAGATAAAGTAGTGCGTAAGATTACATTTATTTGAATGAATTAATTATAGCATTTAATTAATTATCGAGAAAGAGAGATGCGTACCTGGGTCTGTTCAGTGTCTCTCTTAAAAATTAAGCTGTGAGTTAAATTACTTCAAAATAGATAAATATATAACCCCCTCGTTGCTGAGAAATATAATGTTTTGATTATCGAAGCTATCTTCTTACTAAAAGTCACGGGGCAGCGTTGATATCAAGTTTCTTTGCTTCTGAATGTTTCAGTGTGTGCGCAGCGCGATCTCGGCTCTCTGCGTGCGAGTGACGTATGTGTGCGCTTCAATGAAAACAGTGGTGATTCAACTGTTGAATAAATGCATGAATAACTTTTTCCAAGTCTTGAAAGCAAAGTGTCAATTTAAGTCTAGAAATGATTCTCAATTGATAGTAGCTGTTTTTAACAAATGAGCTCATTTGTTTTCAAGACAAAGTTCAGAGTTAAAGTTAACTCCTAACTTTTTTGAATGTGACTTATAGCATATGGAGTGAGATTGTCTAAGTTACAATCTATAGAGTTCCTGGTTTCGGAGGGACCAAAGATAATCACCTCAGTTTTCTCATTGTTAAGATGGAGGAAATGATTTGCCATCCAGCATTTAATATCCTCAAGACAGTCCATGGGAGGCTGCAGAGAGTATCTAGATTTTAATGGAAGGTGCATCTGAGAATCACCGGCATAGAAATGAAAATAAATGTTACATTTCCTGATTATATTACTAGGTGGAAGCATGTACAGATTAAAGAGAAATGGCCCCAGAATGGACCCTTGGGAACCCCACAGGAGATAAAAACTGGCCAGTAGCCACTGAGAATGAATCATATTTAAGATATGACTCAAACCAGAGTATTTCAATGCATGTCTGAAGGATATTGTCATAGTACTGTGTCAAAAGCGGCGGTCAGATCCAGTAAAATCCAAATTTAACCAGTAACAAATCATTCATCACTTTAAACAAAGCTGTTTCAGTTCTGTGAGAAGTTATAAAACCTGATTGAAATGGTCCAAGTACCTGAGTCGAAAGTAACTGAATTTAAGTAACTGTGATAGGACAACTTTTTCCATAACTTTTGAAGTAGAGGCCAATTTTGAAATAGGATGATAATTATTCAAACACTTTACACCAGCATTGGGCTTTTTAAGCAACGGCTAGACAACTGCATGCTTTAAAAACGCAGCGGCAGTGCCAGAGACTAAACAGGAATTAATTATTTCTTGAATGCTGGAACCAGTAGTATCAAAATAACCATTAATGATGTCAAGAGGGAACAACAAGTTGTAGACTTCATCTGCATCACTAATTTCCTCAGGTCAGAGAAAGACACCGGCTGAAAACTATTCAAAGTAGAGTATTAGAGTGAGAAGGAATAAGGGAGGATCCGATGCCATCCATCTTTTCAATAAAAAAACTCAAAAATCTCTCACATATATCAAGAGATGGTTCTACCTTATTAGAGATATCAGGATTATTGAATCTGGGGGAGTCTCTAGATTGAGTCTCCAATGAACTTCTGATGTGCAGCTATATTTAACGATCGTATGATAGCATCAACACAATGTATTAACTGCAGTATAACAAACACACATAGGCAGAACGCCAACGGGTATTTAAAAGCTGATGGGACAGATGGCACACCGACAAACACACACTAGCTGCCCGGAACGACTTTGGGACACAACTACTGATTTTAGCCGCTTATAAAATTGTCAATATGGCCCTAATCTGCTTTTCTTGTTTCAGTTTTTATATACGGCCATATCTTAACTTCCGTTCCTGTGCATAGAAAGTCACTATTGTGCCATTTTTCTTTGTTCATTGTGAAGCGACGTGTTTATTTTCCCATTTGGAGGTCAAGTCATCTAAAAAATGTCAATATCTCCACCTGTCCACACCCCAGATTTGGCACGAATGGGGAAGATGGACCCTTATAAATCTTGCACCCTTCTTCATATTGTTACTCACCACGGATTCTGTTTGATCAGAGGAAGCTTGTCTACAGTCACGTTCCCCACGGGCCCAACTGTGCCGTGTTTATTTGGACTCAGAACACGCAACAATGACACCCATGCAAACAATAACACACACGGTCCTGTCTCGCTGCGGCTCCTCGCTATGAAAACAGGACTAATCATAACAGGAGGGGTTTTCTGTAAAGACCAGCGGAGCAGGAGCTGGTCTCCCATTGAATCGCCGTCCCCGCTGAGATTACATGAAAGCACTTAGAATGTCAGGAAGAGGCTTCTGGTGGCGTTGTGGGCGTCGTTATGTAATGGCATTGTGAATGTGCTTCTTAGAAAAACAGCTTTGAAGTTAGAAAAATAAATCCTAATGTCTGATCCACCACAGGTGCTTCAGAAGTGCTATTTCTTCTTCTTATTTTTTTCTTTCTTTTTTTCTTAAAGCTGCAGTCCGTAGCTTTTTTGGGGTTAAAAATGATCCAAAATACATTTTTGAGAAAATACATAACCAGCCAGTGTTCAAAACTCTCTGCTTGCCGTAGCTCGATTCAAAGCGGTAAGCTTGTAATAATGTTTTTAAATCCAGTGGTACTGGTTGATTTCCGCGGGAGATTCGAACATGTCTTTGCGTCATTACGTCACATCTGTACACATAAAGAAGAGTCTCTGCTAGTAGACTATATTGAGTCATTACGTCACATCTGTACACATAAAGAAGAGTCTCGGCTAGTAGACTATATTGAGTCATTACGTCACATCTGTACACATAAAGAAGAGTCTCGGCTAGTAGACTATATTGAGTCATTACGTCACATCTGTACACATAAAGAAGAGTCTCGGCTAGTAGACTATATTGAGTCATTACGTCACATCTGTACACATAAAGAAGAGTCTCGGCTAGTAAACTATATTGAGTCATTACGTCACATCTGTACACATAAAAAAGAGTCTGGGCTAGTAGACTATATTGAGTCATTACGTCACATCTGTACACATAAAGAAGAGTCTGGGCTAGTAGGCTATATTGAGTCATTACGTCACATCTGTACACATAAAGAAGAGTCTCGGCTAGTAGACTATATTAAGTCATTACGTCACGTCTGTACACATAAAGAAGAGTCTCGGCTAGTAGACTATATTGAGTCATTACGTCACATCTGTACACATAAAGAAGAGTCTCGGCTAGTAGGCTATATTGAGTCATTACGTCACATCTGTACACATAAAGAAGAGTCTCGGCTAGTAGACTATATTGAGTCATTACGTCACATCTGTCCACATAAAGAAGAGTCTCGGCTAGTAGGCTATATTGAGTCATTACGTCACATCTTTACACATAAAGAAGAGTCTCGGCTAGTAGGCTATATTGCGTCATTACGTCACATCTGTACACATAAAGAAGAGTCTCGGCTAGTAGACTATATTGCGTCATTACGTCACATCTGTACACATAAAGAAGAGTCTCGGCTAGTAGGCTATATTGAGTCATTACGTCACATCTGTACACATAAAGAAGAGTCTCAGCTAGTAGGCTATAATGCGTGTGAGGATGCTGGAGGTGGAGATTTACAGCCTTTTCTCACAGCGCTTAATATAATTAAACTTAGCAATTTGATGGCGGATCCAGAAAGGTTCAACCGCATGGGTCCGGTTGAGACTGCAACCGGACCCATGCGAAAACAAGGATAATATCGGAAGGACATACATGTAGTCACGCAATGCTGACGTTCTTAACATTAACAATTTGAGAACAAAGTATAATTTGCACGGTTTTGCGTGATATGATAACTTATAAGCGATTGTTAGATTTAATCAGCGCGATTTACTGCAATGTCAGAACCAGAACAAAGGTGGATGTTTCTTACTAGTTCAGATTACATTTTCCCGTGTAACTTCTTATGTTGGTCATACTTCCAAAAATAATAATCTGTGATTCTGAATGCCAGTATCCACACCGGCGCGGTGACTGACAGCCTCACAGTGTCCTCAAACACTGTGTTCATCCGCGCTGTGCGGTGTCGAAGTACAACTCACGTAAAGTTGATAATTCCGCAAATGACTGCAATTGCAGATTTCGAACAGAGATGGCGACAAAGAGGAAAAACGTCAGACTGCAGCTTTAAGCAATGCTGTGTTTTTCAATCTCATATTCTCTTTATCAGTTTGAAACTGGGAATATCTCCCACATTGCTTTGCATCGTAGTTTTCACAGGTTTAGTTTGGTGTTAGGTGGAAATCTTGGTTTTCAGGTTATGGGGTAATTGGGGCAATGTTTTCAGCTCTCGGCCCAAGATCTGTTTCGGCCTGATTGTGTCTGTTATCTGACTGGCTCTAAACTCCCTACGTGTGGATCCAGTAGTTAGTTTATATTGAGTGATTCATACGATTCCTGTTTGCAGCATCAAAGAGTTTCCTGAGAGCGGTCCAAATGACAACGTGCAGAAAGTTCAAGAAATAAACTAGAACTAGCATCCAATGATTTAGAAGAACAGTCAGAGCTATATATATATATATATATATATATATATTTTATCATTATTATTATTTTCTTTACAGAGTTTGGTAAAGACTTTTTAATGCATTTTGTGTCCTTGCCAGAAAGCCACGTGTGTGTATAAATGTATATCATATGTTTTTGATGTTATTTTAACTTAATTATACTTGCAAATTAACCATTAAGTTAAAATCATTATTTACATTTACAATTATTAATTAAGATGTATAATGTTATAAGTTATGATGTATATAAATGTACATAAATTAAGAATGTATTATTATTATGCATTTATTGAATTAATATTTGAAAGTAACAATATATATAGTTAATATAAAATAACTATTTAATTTAAAATTTACAAGTATACTTATGATTTGTCACGCTTATAATTCAGCTGGTTCAATTACACTGGGTCTGAACGTAAAGGTTTTTAGCTTATATATATATGTGTATATATATATATATATATATATATATATATATATATATATATATATATATATATAAATATATGTATATATATATATATATATATATAAATAAACTTAATGTATAATTTATTATATATATGTATGTATGTGTGTGTGTATGTATAGTTAATGTTAAATAATAATTTAATAAAAAATATACAAGTATATTTATACTTCTTATACTTATACTTCAGCTAATTTAATTGCCCTTGGTCCACAGACCTCTGAGCGTATAGGTTTATAGCTTTTAAAAGTTTTTATTTCGTGCAGATTTTGGATGAGATCAGTGAGCAAGGAATCCGGATCTACCAGCTTCCCGACGCTGATTCGGATGAAGACGAAGAATTCAAGGAACAGACGCGTGTCCTAAAGGTCAGAGGTCAAAGTTTTTAAGTTCATTATCAGCTCTGTAACACTGCCCGACCTCCCAAAGGCTTTGATTGAAGTTGAACGAGTGTGTTTGTGTGCAGGCCAGCATCCCGTTTGCCGTCATCGGCTCCAACCAGCTGATAGAGGTGAAGGGGAAGAAGATCCGTGGGCGCTTGTACCCGTGGGGGGTGGTGGAGGTGGAAAACCCCGAGCACAATGATTTCCTCAAGCTGCGCACTATGCTGGTGTGAGTACACACACACACACACACACACACGTTAGGGTGTCTTAACCTCCTAAATATGAGAAACGCCAGTAAAAACTGAAAAGGTCAAACTGTTTACATGACTATTTCCACCCTCTGAACCTTAGAGTCCAACAGAATGTTTTTGTTGCCGTACCTTTTGAGACTCCTTGATGTAAATGAAACTCTTCACATGCCCAAATGAGTAGCAAGGCTTACTTAACAATAGAGCGTTTGCAAAAACACTTTAAAATAAGCTAACAAGGACAGGGTGATTCGTACAAAAAATTTAATTCCAAAAGTAAAAAATGTTTTTGCATAAAGAAAATTAAGCCAATTTTATGACCATTAAAATGTATGCATTTTCGACGCAGATTTCCACTCCAAATTCTCTTTACATGTAATGCATCTGTATGACTTATTTATTCTCAATGGTGATTCTCATAAGTCATGAGTCTCAAAACTGTATTTTAATAAAAAAATGAGTAACACTTTACGATAAGGTTTTATTTGTTGACATTCGTTAACTGTATTATTCAACATTAACTAACGACGAACAATACGGACATTTATTAATCTTAGTAAATCTTGGTAATTTCTACGTTTACTAATACATTTCTAAAGTTGTATTTGTCAACATTTGTTAATGCACTGTAAACTAAAATGAACCAAAAAAGAACAAGTAGAGCTTTACTAACATTAACAAAACTTAATGATTGCTTTAAAAAAATATATTGCTCATGTTAACAAATGAGGCCTATAAAAAAATGTCTATGTTTATATCGGCATACAAAATAAAATGTAGGTTATTTTGCACTACATTATTGAGAAATTGAGGGAAATTTGATTAATTATTATGAATATGTCTCAATGGAAAAAACTCTTGGTGGTAAAATAGGCTGTAATTTCTTTATGCAAAAAATATAATTTCTTATTTCTTTGATTTTGGAGGAAATATGTCCTGTGAGATATCTTATAAGACAATTTGGGTGACTGTTGGCTTGATTTCTCCATTTGTTCTGCAGCGCCCTCTGCTGACATAAATCTTTAAGCTTTGTGTGTGTGTGTGTGTGTGTGTGTGTGTGTGTGTGTGTGTGTGTGTGTGTGTGTGTGTGTGTGTGTGTAGAACTCACATGCAGGACCTGCAGGAGGTCACTCAAGATCTCCACTATGAGAACTTCCGTTCTGAGAGACTAAAGCGAGCTGGCAGGTGAGGCAAATCAACAAACACGAGATCACAGATTGTCAAGGGGTCATAAAGTGCCGTTTTCCTAGTTAATCACTGTTCTATTGACCGAATAATTACACACATTTTTTAAGTTCATAACAGCTCAATTGAAAGAGTAAGACATTTTACAGTTGAGACCTGATGATCAAACATTACTCAATCCATCGCAAACTTGCTTATTTGATTGGTAAAATAGAAATAGTGCAGAACCTTAAATATTTCTGAAGCGATTTTCCATCAAATTTGTTTTAAATTTGTCAAAATCCTATAAATAAGAGTCTGTCTGACCCTACTGATCCTCACTACGCGTGAACGGAGTTTGCACATTTCCATGGTTAATAGGACTGTATATACTTAAAGGTGCTATATGGAACTTTTCTTCTAAAATGAATCCTTTTTTTATTGCCTGTGTGTGAAGGGGTTGTAATCACACATTACAATGATCCACTTGTCGGGTTTTGCTATTACCTCTGAAGGCCAGTATTCATATTTATATGTGAAGTCTCCGGGTCGGATTTACCGTGGATTTATCCATCGGATGTGACGTGCATGCGCGCTCCCGAGCCTCTCTCCTTCTTATATACAGTCTATGCGACGGCACTGCAGCTGACGACATGGAGTCTGTTAACACCCAAACACGACCTGCCTCCAGCACAACACACACTCCAACACAAACTCCACATAAATATAAAAAACAAAACAAAGTTTTATCTGCTGAAGCTCGTCAGGCCAAACGTGATTCTGATCGACTCAGGACGAAAACACGGATCAACATCGGCAGAGCTTTTGAATTATTAGTAAACTCAAATGAAATAGCAAGGTAAACTACATGAGACATGGAATGAATACAAAAGACTGTTCCAGGATAAGAAAAGGTGCTTTAGGATACTTGTTTTATGTACTAGATCTACGTTATAGATCGTTACGCTATAACGTAATTCATCCCACTATCATATTGTTTATAATAAACATTTCCAGACACGTTCAGTACAGTAATGTTACTTCCTACTGTCTTTCTGTTACACTGACATTGTTCAGTCTAGTTCACTAACCGTTTTCGTTATCATTATTATACATTCACCTATGTTGACATGACATTGTTGATTGTGAAAGATACACGAATAGTTCGTGAAATGCCGTAGACTATGCTAGATAACACCAGATGTCGCTAAATGCAGTCAATGTAACGTTATCATGGTACGAGCATGGAGCATTAGTTCAACGTCAAGCTGATAAAAGTAGTCTATTATTGTAACGGTGCAGTGGGAGTTTACATGAGTTTCCAGCATGTTGTGTGATGCTTTCTCCGTTGTGTTGAAAGTCTCAGTGTGGCCGGTAGTGAATGCTCGCTCCTGAGATCGCACACACACACGAGCACGAGCGCTCTTGTTGCAATCTGAAACATCACCGCTAGAGGCTGCTAAAAAAGTTCCATAGAGCACCTTTAATTTAATGCCTCCAGAATTTATAGTATTAAATTATTATTTTTTCTCAAAGCTAAGCATAAGAAATACATAAGAACAAAATGCAAGCTGTCAGTGAAACGGGCCTAACTTGTGTGATTCATCTGCTGTCTTGATCTGTGTCTGTGATGCACAGTTTGGGTTTGTCAGAGCTGCACGCTTTCATTGACTTTCCCAGTTTAATTCTCACATTAATAGTATTTAGAGCTCCTAACTTAATAAATAAGCTGTGTTACTATGAGGAATGATTTCCTCAAAATGTAAATCTGTATTCAGGTGCGAGTGCGAGGTACATCATCTAAATGAGATATTTATACAGCTCATGCTTTTGCTCAGTGTTGGCATGCAAGGGATTTGAGTGAATGTTTGGTGTATATTTGTGCTGAAACCATGTGATCCAGCAGGGATGTTGAGGAAGATGTGATGGACAAAGACCAGATCCTCTTGGAGAAGGATGCTGAGGTAAGTCACAAACACATATGCATATCATTTTGACAATCGGTTCAAACTCTATAATAATATCTTATATATTAAGATTTTGTAATGATTTTGAAAAAATATCTCTTCTGCTCACCAAGGCTAATGTAAAAACAGTAATATTGTGAAACCATCCATATCGTGCGTAATTTGTTTGCGATACTCTGGCCTATGGGAATGTATATCCCAGTCAGGTGCGGATGCAATCAGTGCAGTTTATAAACATGCATGTCTGCACAGGAAATGACATCAACTTCCTGCAGCACTGAACATAGAGTATGCACACTTACAATGTAAAGTGTGTGTGTATACAGGTTTAAAGGGATAGTTCACCCAAAAATGAAAATTAGCCCATGATTTACTCACCCTGAAGCCATCCTATGTGTATATGACATTCTTCTTTCAGACGCATACAATCAGAGTTATATAAAAAAATGTCCTGGCTCTTCCAAGCTTTATAATGAGAGTGAATGGCTGTTTGACTTTGGAAGTCCATTAAAGCGCATCTATTCATGATAAAAGTGCTCGACACGGCTCTGCGGGGGTTAATAAAGGCCTTCTGAAGTGAAGCGATGCGTTCGTGTAAGAAAAATATTTAAAACTTTATTGACTAAAATAACTAGCTTCCGGCAGACGGCCGTACGCAAGTCGACTTACGCCAAAAGAGTAACACCTGAACTTGACGCACAACATAACGATGAACGCGGTAGCCCAGCTCTGTGTGTTTGAACCGCGAGAGGCGTCAAAGCTTACGCTACTCCTACATCTACGTCATACACCGTCCAGTGTTACTCTTTTGGCGTAAGTCGACTTGCGTACGGCCGTCTGCGGGAAGCTAGTTATTTTAGTCGATAAAGTTTTAAATATGAATATTTTTCTTACACGAACGCATCACTTCACTTCAGAAGGCCTTTATTAACCCCCGCAGAGCCGTGTGGAGCACTTTTATCATGGATGGATGGACTTTGATAGGCTGGTTCTACCAGACTCTCGTACATTTCATTTGTACAGAGTCTGGCACCGCTCCATTGACAATCGTTAACTTCCTTGTAGGCGGGGACTCTATTGAAGTCTAAAACTATTGGATCTGCCCAGAGTCACTCTGGATCTGCCACCAATCGCTAACGTTTGCTCGTGATGTATGTCGAACCCTGTGGGAAGGAGGGCCACAACATCATCGCCAAAACAAAACTAAGCAAAGATTGTTCTTGCTCCGGCTTTAACTTCTTAATATTCGCCAGCGTTGCTACACCGGACCGAATGGCTTCGCTCGCATCTTTCTCCGCTGCCATTACTGAACTACAACTCAAAATAACGCACGACGTCATCGTTCTCAGCCACTCCCTCTGTTCGCTGATTGGCCCTACAAAAAGTTGATCGGAGAAAACCAAACTCTACAGCAGAATCCCAGACGTAGTACTGAAGGAAAATGAATTTGAGCGGAAGTGCGTAGGAGGGCGCAGCCAGGCTAGCACTTTGATGGACTTCCAAAAAAATATACCCATTCACTCCCATTATAAACCTTGGAAGAGCCAGGACATTTTTTAATATAACTCTGATTGTAATCGTCTGAAAGAAGAATGTCATGTACACCTGGGTGTAAAAAGGCGACGGCCATTCGCATCAATTTACGCCAAAAGAGTAGCACTTGAACTTGACGCACAATGTAATGATGAACGCGATTGCCCTGTGTGTTTGAACCGTGAGAGGCGTCAATTGCCATCATTACGCTGTGCGTCAAGTTCAAGGGTTACTCTTTTGGCGTAAATCATTTTTGGGTGAACTATCCCTTTAGCCTAGCACAAAGATAGTAAAACCTGAAATCAGCTACATTATGGCAAGCAGTCAAAAGCCCTCAAGAGGAAAACAGATTAATAAACATGCTAAATAAAGTTTTAATTAATATGTAAAAGTGCAAAAGTGAGCGTTTGGTTTAAGGGATAGAAAATATCATTCGCTTAGTATAAAAATGGAAAGACTGCACCAAGATACAAAACAAACACAAGTGTGTTTTAAGCATCTTCATCATCAGTGATGTGTTTCGAGGAGCTGTGTACAGTATGTATGATCTCTAATTATCATGATTGTAGTGATTAGACCTTCATTAGAGTGCTGTGTAATTGTGTTTATGTTTCACTGTGTTTATGTGTACGTGTCAGTCTACATGAGGTGAAACAATGTTAGATGTTGTGCAGTAAAGTGTGAAAATACACAAACGCACACTTCTGATTGGAAATTTAGCTGGAAATAATATGTTCTCTATTGCACCAGATGAAATGTTATATTAAAGTGACACATACACTGCTGTTTAAAAGTTTGGGGTCGGTAAGATTTTTTTATGTTTTTGAAAGAAGTCTCTTCTGCTCACCCATGCTGCATTTATTTGGGGGGGAAAAAAGAAAAATACAGTAAAACCAGAAATATTGTGAAATATTATTACAATTTAAAATAACAGTTTTCTATTTGAATATATTGTAAAATGTAATTTATTCCTGTGATCAAAGCTGAATTTTCAGCATCATTACTCCAGTCTTCAGTGTCACATGATCCTTCAGAAATCAGTCTAATATGATGATTTGCTCAGGAAACGTTTCTACTTATTAATTATTATTACAGGTATTAATTTGTTTATATATATGTTTTATTTACATATCCGCTTTTTCTTCTTTTGCAGCTGAGACGCATGCAGCAGATGATCGCTCAGATGCAAGCTCAGATGAAGATGAAACCGGGAGACGACTAAGTGTGTGTGTGTTTCTGTGTGTGTGTCTGTTTGTATGTATGTTGTGGGAACAGGAAGTGCGATCTGACTTGGTTGCATTTATCCTACCCTTTTCTAAACACTATTTTCTCTTATCCCTCATGTTTATCAGATTGATGGAACATAATGTTAATGATCCCTAATTAATGTAACCAATCATTATAGCAGCTCCGCCCATATGAATAACCTCGACACTGAAACCAACGGTCCATTATGATGTCTTTTAATCAAGTCTTTGTCCAATCAGGTTAGATGCTGTTAATAATTTATATCATGATTTCACTGACAATGTCCAGCATATGTTCATCTGTATATTGATCGGGGTTTGTGGTCAGCTCAGCTGCATTTAGGACGTTTTTCTGTGCCAAAACACTCTTTTTAAGCTGCTTGGCTTGTCCCAGTCATGTTTTTCATGCGTCAGACTGGCATTCGTTTACCAGATAACCTCGTCGATACTTTATAGAGTGCTTGTGGATAGATAGGATCAAATAAGAGGATGTTGTACTTGTAGATGCACCTGGTCAAGTTTACAGTTTTATCAAATGGACAGGTTCATAATCGTGATGCATTCACAGACATGAATTAATATCAGAGTTTGTTTAAAAATGTTTTTTGTGTTTCATGTGCTTAGCACTACGTTCTTGATGGAGAAACATAGACTGAGATGGATGTCAAATTTCATCACAAAAAGTATCATCACTATCAAAGAAAATGATCTTTCTTTTAAATGCATTTAAATCTCTATTTGTCAAGTCAAGCTGTGCACTGGTCAGCGTTTCCCTCTGGTGGACGCTACAGGGAAACAAGCTGAAGTCCAATTGAAAGCACATAAAAGCTACAATTGCCAGATTGGATCATGAAATAACTAAGACTACAATTGGACAATCTCTTGACATCATGTTGCATTTGGTCAATAATGCAATATCTGATCAGTATCTTTTTGAAAGGAAAAATTGCACAATAAAGTTTATGAGAGTTCACCTTTCATATTTAGAAAGAATGAATATAGTAATGGTACTAAAATGAGGATAAAGACAAGTTATGTTTATTGTGGACAGCTGTATTTTGATTCACAGAAATGCCTTAAAACTCCACTTAAATGCACACATTTGTAGTCTTTCTCTTCTTTTATACTTATATTCTCATGGTGTGGGGTTTTCTATCAGTTGTATGGCTTTTTTACTTTATTTACTTCTTTAAACAATAACATCTACTGCAGTGGACTTTATATTTTTTGTTTACCAGCTGGTACGTTTTACTGTATGTTTTAAAAGTTCATCTTAGCGGTCTTAGAAACACACCGTCAGACATTTGACAGCATTGTAGTGAGTTATCTGCTAATTATTGATGTCTGCAGTAAACACACTGATTTTGTTTTGTGGTTCAGCCCAGTTATTTTGACTTGGTTATCTCCTGTTTCGGCCTTTTTAAAGAATTAACAGTTGTGCGGTACAGTAACGCTTACTTCCCTGTTTTACATCTTCCTTTTTGTACTTGCCTGTGTTGAGAAATAAATAACTTTCTGAGTCATTTGTTTTGAACGTTTTAATTTTCTGCAAGCATGAATGTTTGAAGTCTCAGAAATGGTTTGTATATTTGTATGAATATTATTCATTTCCCTTCGTACTCAAAAGTGAAAAATGGGACTCTTTTTCATTTACCATTTTTGACTAGTTTCATTGCTGCAAATTTCATGCTTATCCTGATTTATTTTAAAAAGAATGCTTGGCACATGCTTGTTTTTTTATTTTTATAAAAAAAATATAAAATGAATTGACACCAAATATAGTTTTTTTTTACTAAACAAACAGTTAAATTTAAAATGCTCAATTAATAAAGTGAATTATTAAGTAAAAGCCTTAAATATTATTTATTCAAGTACTTTTAACTAGATTTAATATAATTAATGAAAAGATTTTTATATTTTAATGATATTTAATTTTGAATATTTTATTGCACCAATTTGATTTTATCTTTTTAAATTCAAAATGACACGTTTGCTAAAGTAACAAGCACAATGTAAGAATCCAATATCAGACCAAAGTAGGAAAAAACTAGCATTTACGGTACATGAAAGATCTCGTCATAAGGCGCAGCTGTAGTATTTTTTTATTATTATTATTTTTTATTACAGAACGTATACAGGTCCTTCTAAAAAAATTTGCATATTGTGATAAAGTTAATTATTTTCCATAATGTAATGATAAAAATTAAACTTTCATATATTTTAGATTCATTGCACACCAACTGAAATATTTCAGGTCTTTTATTGTTTTAATACTGATGATTTTGGCATACAGCTCATGAAAACCCAAAATTCCTGTCTCAAAAAATTAGCATATCATGAAAAGGGTCTCTAAACGAGCTATTAACCTAATCATCTGAATCAACTAATTAACTATAAACACCTGCAAAAGATTCCTGAGGCTTTTAAAAACTCCCAGCCTGTTTCATTACTCAAAACCGCAATCATGGGTAAGACTGCCGACCTGACTGCTGTCCAGAAGGCCATCATTGACACCCTCAAGCAAGAGGGTAAGACAGAAAGAAATTTCTGAACAAATAGGCTGTTCCCAGAGTGTTGTATCAAGGCACCTCAGTGGGAAGTCTGTGGGAAGGAAAAAGTGTGGCAAAAAACGCTGCACAACGAGAAGAGGTGACCGGACCCTGAGGAAGATTGTGGAGAAGGACCGATTCCAGAGCTTGGGGGACCTGCGGAAGCAGTGGACTGAGTCTGGAGTAGAAACATCCAGAGCCACCGTGCACAGGCGTGTGCAGGAAATGGGCTACAGGTGCCGCATTCCCCAGGTCAAGCCACTTTTGAACCAGAAACAGCGGCAGAAGCGCCTGACCTGGGCTACAGAGAAGCAGCACTGGACTGTTGCTCAGTTTTGCATGTTATTCGGAAATCAAGGTGCCAGAGTCTGGAGGAAGACTGGGGAGAAGGAAATGCCAAAATGCCTGAAGTCCAGAGTCAAGTACCCACAGTCAGTGATGGTCTGGGGTGCCATGTCAGCTGCTGGTGTTGGTGCACTGTGTTTTATCAAGGGCAGGGTCAATGCAGCTAGCTATCAGGAGATTTTGGAGCACTTCATGCTTCCATCTGCTGAAAAGCTTTATGGAGATGAAGATTTCATTTTTCAGCACGACCTGGCACCTGCTCACAGTGCCAAAACCACTGGTAAATGGTTTACTGACCATGGTATTACTGTGCTCATTTGGCCTGCCAACTCTCCTGACCTGAACCCCATAGAGAATCTGTGGGATATTGTGAAGAGAAAGTTGAGAGACGCAAGACCCAACACTCTGGATGAGCTTAAGGCCGCTATCCAAGCATCCTGGGCCTCCATAACACCTCAGCAGTGCCACAGGCTGATTGCCTCCATGCCACGCCGCATTGAAGCAGTCATTTCTGCAAAAGGATTCCCGACCAAGTATTGACTATTGAGTGCATAACTGATAATAATTATTTGAAGGTTGACTTTTTTTTTTTTGTATTAAAAACACTTATTTTATTGGTCGGATGAAATATGCTATTTTTTTGAGACAGGAATTTGGGGTTTTCATGAGCTGTATGCCAAAATCATCAGTATTAAAACAATAAAAGACCTGAAATAGTTCAGTTGGTATGCAATGAATCTAAAATATATGAAAGTTTAATTTTTATCATTACATTATGGAAAATAATGAACTTTATCACAATATGCTAATTTTTTTTAGAAGGACCTGTACATACATACATACGTGCATGATCAGGGAGATGAGCTTGGTTGTATCTCTTTCAATGAACAATAACAACAAAAATAAAAATAAGTAAATATCCTGGATTTGCATACATCAAAAAATAGAAAATAGAAATGAAAAATTCAGCAAGAAAAAGAGAAACGCCCTAGGCGCAGCTGTAGTATTCTGTAATAGGTTTCTATGAATGACGTGTGTGTGGGCGGGGTTTCGCCTGCGCTGGCCACGCCCCTCCACCCCTGAGGTTCCGAGCTCGAGACAGACCGAAGCCGAGCCCAGCAGAACTGCAGAGAGCGAGACAGGCCGAAACATGAGCACCAACATCAGATATAAGAGCAGGCTCATGAAATCCGGTAATGACACAGACACGGGGACTGTTTTTACTCTGTTTTTACTGTGAGTGAGTGGATGAAATGATGACTATTTCTCTCTTCCTGCCTGTGCATCTTCATCCTCGCGCACCTGCTTCCCTCATCCGACCTGCTGCTGCTGCTTCAGAGGACAGTGAGGTGAGAAACAGCAACTTTACCACACTGCGCAGTTTTACAGATGTTTTCAGAGTTCCTACCAATTTCAATGTACAAACCGCCGTCGTTTCCACACAAGTTAAACCGCGTGACAAAATCATACGACGCTCAATCTGACAGCGTTTTATACATATTGCTGCTTTCTTATGTGTTCACGCGAGCGTTTACGAGGTTTAACCCGGTTTCATCCGACTGTGTTGTTGCTGTCACCCTCCCTCGACTGACGCACTTCATTCCTTCAGGATTATAATAACGCATATCTCGTGCATTCGTCTGTCATGCATTCTTCTCCTGATCAGCAGCCTGAAGGAAATCTGATGTCTGTTGGCTGTTTTGTGTCGTCGATATGAGGATGATAGTGCTACTCCTCTCTGGAGGTGTTGTCATGGTTACAGGAGCTGGAGGCTGATGGTGCTGAGCTCTAGATGTTTGAGTGAAAGAGTGTTTCCTCCTCAACCAATATATCTATTGGTGTGGTGATGTGCATCTAAATGTGGTTTCAGATCTTGTTAAGCAGCATCACCCATAAAATGGGCTGTCGTGTCGATCATTTAAACAGTCGGGATGGGAACCTTTAGTCCACGTTTCAATCCGATTTGCTATTTAATATTGTTAGTGTCAGGTGGTATTATCATTCTGGAGAGCAAGCTATTGGCATCAATATTTCTAATCCATTTTCCCCAAAGAGAAAGACTGTATATTTTAAATGCATACACTGCTGTTCAAAAGTTTGGGGTCGGTAAGATTATTTTCTTTTAAAGAAATTACTTTTATTCAGCAAGGATGCATTCAATTGACCAAAAGTGACAGTAAAGACACTCATAATGTTACTGAATATTTCAATTTCTAATAAATGCTGTTCTTTATATATTTCTATTCATCAAAGAATAAAAAAAAAATGCAACACAGTTTCCACAAGCAACATGACAAGAATTTTGTTTTCAACATTGATAATAATCATAAATGTTTCTTGAGCAGTAAATCATCATATTAGACTGATTTCTGAAGGATCATGTGACACTGAAGACTGGAGTAATGATGCTGAAAATTCAGCTTTGACCACCGGAATAAATTACATTTTAAAATATATTCACATAGAAAATAAAATTGTAATAATATTTCACTATATTACTGTTTTTACTGTATTTCTGATCAAATAAATGCAGCCTTAGTTGGTGAGCAGAAGAGACTTCTTTCAAAAACATAAAAAAACGTTGTCAAACTTTTTTTTAAACGGTAGAACTGGTAAAATTAGGGTTTTTTGTTTTGTTTTTTGACTTTAACAGTATATTAGCACATGGTTTAGTGGTAAACCCTGAAGGCGAGTAACAAGTCGCTGGTTGCAATTTGCTGATTTGATCTCCATGAGAATTGTGCACTTGCATTTAGCATCTGTTAAATGATACAGCCAATACTTTCTATTTTACTATATGTACAGAAGCTGTTAGCGATTTCAGCACTTGAACCATGAACACATATGTGAAGTTCCTAGAAAACTCATCATCCTACGCAAAAGCAGAACGCAACAGCAAACACCCACACACCCACACACACATTCTGTCAATGCTTCAAGATCTCTCTTATCTCTCTCTCTCTCTCTCTCTCTCTCTCTCTCTCTCTCTCTCTGCATTGAAGCTTAATAGCTTAATGGTGTGGAAGGCTGGCTGCCATTTCAGACATGTCTTATTTATCTCTGAAAAGGTCACTGCATTGAAATAAAGCAGTGTGTGTGTGTGTGTGTGTGTGTGTGTGTGTGTGTGTGTGTGTGTGTGTGTGTGTGTTTCTATAGAACGAGATGTCTGCAGTGTGTGCTGTCAGTGAAGTGCGCAGCTGCATACAGCGTGACAGATGGCAGAATTGAAGTTTCTTTTGATCATGAAGTCAAATGGCCTGTGTAGTTGTTCAAATGCCACAGCGAGAAACGTCCATCTCAGTATCTACAGTATGAGAGAGGACAGAGCGTTCAGTACAAGCTCAAGAATAAGTTTTGGTTCAACTCTATTTGGATTAAGTGCCGTTTCACTAATATCCTTAAAGGGATACTCCACTTTTTTTGGAAATAGGCTCATTTTACAATTCCCCCAGAGTTAAACTGTTGAGTTTTACCGTTTTTGAACCCATTCAGCCGATCTCCAGTTCTGGCGGTACCACTTTTAGCATAGCTTAGCATACATCATTAAAGTGGACAAGACCATTAGCATTTCTAAAAAAAAAAATGACCAAAGAGTTTCGATATTTTTCCTATTTAAAACTTGATTCTTCTGTAGTTACATCGTGCACTAAGACCGACGGAAAATGTAAAGTTGCGATTTTCTAGGCTAATATGGCTAGGAACTATACTCTCATTCCTGCGTAATAATCAAGAAACTTTACTGCCGTACCATGAGAGCAGCAGGCGTAATGATATGACGCAGCGCCTGAAAATAGTTCCGTTGTGTTGACGGAAGGTGGCCTATTTTCAGGCGCTGCGTCATATCATTACGCCTGCTGCTCTCATGGTACGGCAGTAAAGTTTCTTGATTATTACGCAGGAATAAGAGAAAGAACTGGAGATCGGCTGAATGGATTCAAAAACGGTAAAACTCAACAGTTTAACTCTGGGAGAGTTGTAAAATGAGCCTATTTCCAAAAAAGTGGAGTATCCCTTTAAAGTTAACCCAAAAATTCAACCCAGTTGTCATTTGCTCACCCTAATGGCATTCGTTTCTTTTGTTTCCAAGAATTTACTTTGAATGCAGATAGTTCTAGAACTGGTAATGCATTTTGGAGCTGGACAGATGCTTATCACTGTTCATATTCACTGCATGCAAAACAGACGTTTCGACAAAAATTGATTGTGTTCCACAGAAGAAAGTAAGTCATGACATGAGGATGAGTGAAAAATGACAGAGATGTTATATTTGATTAAACTGTTCCTGCACATGTGAGTTCATTTAGCTCATTTACACTACCGTTCGAAAGGTCAGTAAGATTTTATTTTTTGAAAAGATTTTTTTTTTTTTTATTCAGCAAGGATCCGTTAAATTGATCAAAAGTAACAGTAAAGACATTTATAATGTTACAAAAAACTTAATTTCAAATAAATGCCGTTTTTGTTTACTTTCTATTATTCAACGAATCTTAAAAAAATAATCACCGTTTTAACGAACATATGAACTCTATTCAACTGATAATAATCAGAAATGTTTCTTGAGCGACAAATCATCATATTAGAGTGATTTCTGAAGGATCATGTGACACTGAAGACTGGAGTAATGATGCTGAAATTCAGCAATATATTCAACAGTTATTCTAAATTGTAATAATATCTCACAATATTTCTGTTTTACTGTATTTTAGATCAAATAAATGTAGCATTGGTGAGCAGAAAAGACTTCCAAAAACATTTTAAAAATCTTACCGATCTAAAACTTTTGAATAAATGTATGTGCAATACAGTGTTCCCTAAATATGATTCATGTTAATTGCTGTGGGAAGTTTAAACCCCAAAACTATCACCTTTGTGCCTCTGAGCATCACTGTAATAAGTGTACTGTAAGTTACCCTGGATAATAAGTTGAACCATTTAAACACATGCCTGTAATTACAAACAATCTGGTGAACCAGTAAGGCTGACATGGTCTGAAAGCGAGACTGTTCCTGGGTCTGTTTGTGCTTGACCCAGTGCAGCTGCCGTAGAGCCCCGAGGATGTTTAGTCAGCGCAGAAAGTCTCGTGTTCATCCACTTCTCTTCCTTCAGGCGTCTCTCCGCCCTTCCCATCATTATGACATCATCAGCATGTTCCAAACCCACATGCAGTGTAACATGAGACAGCTCACATGACATCATTGGTCCCACCTCACTCTTAAATATCACTGAACAGCAGTAAGAAAATCACTTTCTGAGATGAGCAGGATGTCTCTATTTAAATTAGAATTAGAAATGTTATTGTGCATAACTGTAGGGTTGGCTGGGCATTGCTATACAGTTGCTAAAGTATTCGGAATGCCGTTCTGTGCTTTATTATGTGGTTGCTAGGGTGTTCTGCATGGTTGCCAGGGTGTTGCTATGCAGTTGCTAAGGTATTTTCAATTGCTTTGTGTGCATTTCTATGCAATTGCAGTAAACTTTACTATTGCTGCAGTTGCGGTTGTTTTTAGTGTGTTGCTATGCAATTGTTAGGGTGTTCTGGGTGGTTGCCAGGGTGTCGCTATGCAGTTGCTAAGGTATTTTGAATTGCTTTGTGTGCATTTCAATGCAATTGCAGTACACTTTACTATTGCTGCAGTTGTGGTTGTTTTTAGTGTGTTGCTATGATATTGTTAGGGTGTTCTGCATGGTTGCCAGGGTGTTGCTATGCAGTTGCTAAGGTATTTTCAATTGCTTTGTGTGCATTTCTATGCAATTGCAGTAAACTTTACTATTGCTGCAGTTGTGGTTGTTTTTAGTGTGTTGCTATGCAATTGTTAGGGTGTTCTGGGTGGTTGCCAGGGTGTCGCTATGCAGTTGCTAAGGTATTTTGAATTGCTTTGTGTGCATTTCAATGCAATTGCAGTACACTTTACTATTGCTGCAGTCGTGGTTGTTTTTAGTGTGTTGCTATGCAATTGTTAGGGTGTTCTGGGTGGTTGCCAGGGTGTCGCTATGCAGTTGCTACGGTATTTTGAATTGCTTTGTGTGCATTTCTATGCAATTGCAGTAAGCTTTACTATTGCTGCAGTTGTGGTTGTTTTTAGTGTGGTGCTATGCAATTGTTTGGGTGTTCTGGGTGGTTGCCAGGGTGTCGCTATGCAGTTTCTAAAGTGTTCTGAATGCCTTTCTGTGTGTTACTACAGTATGTAATTGCTGAAGTGTTCTGGGTGGTTGTCAGTGCATTGCTATACAGTCGCCAAAGTATTCGAATGCCTTTTTTGTGCATTGTTGAGTTTGTGTAAGGAAAATATTAATATTTAAAACTTTATAAAGTAAAATAACTAGCTTCTGGGCAAACGAACATATGGATTCCACTTAAGTGTAAAGCGCAACTTATGCGAGTAATGCGACCAAAAAATTGTGATTCTCAATTTATCCAGAATCGTGCCGCTCTAGTTCACACAGAATACGTTTTTGCTGTAAAAAATACAAGACGCGACCTGCGTCTATATATATATATATTGACTTCATCAGAATGGTGCGAAACTTGGTAAAGGTTTTGGCACTTGCTATTTGAACACACAGAAAAAAATGTAAAAATAAATCATGGAAAAGGTTAAATGGTCCTGAAAAAAATAGTCACACTTGTATTGTTCGCAGTCAAAAATGAATCCATTGGAAACGAATGGGAGACGAATTTCATCAAGTTTAGTACTGCACCCAAACAAAATCTTACTGAAAACTAATTTTTTTTAGATTTATGTTTTGATTTTCTCACAGTTTTAGAGTAAAACATGCTTTGGAAAATATATATTTCATATAAAATTTAAAATAGTATTTTTATGCAGTCTGCATTCAAGATTCACGACAGATTAAGTTGGAAATTTCATCTTCAGGTCTATGCTCAAAAAGTGATTAACAGGTAATAAATGGGTCATAACTATTCCATAAATATTACTTAGTACCATAAAATCTCCTAAAAATACAAAATATTGAAATAAAAAATATTTTAGAAACAAAAATTATAATTCGATCCTTTTTGACTGCCATGCGAGCAGCACCAGAGGGTTAAATGTTTCCTCCATTTTAATACACTGATCGTATCAGAGTTCCTCAAACAAAACTGGTTTAAAACAATAGAGATATTGGATTGTGTCAGGTGGCACTCAGGGATGGCAGCTGGACAGTGAGAGGGTGTTGTTCTCTGTAGGGTGGGGGAACCGGGGCTATTGTATCACTCAAAGACATCTGTTCTGCTCTATTCAAAAGACCCCCTTTGGACCCCCCACCCCCCACCAGCACACTGATCATCTATATGCATGACCAGCACCCCCACCAACCCTATTATAGGGCAAATCATGCTTAATATCAAGATGTTTATTAGTGGTGTTTGCTCAGACATCACTATTACTATTGCTCATATTAGAGTTAGTGATCTGAACGACCCCAAACCTTTAGTATTAACCCCACCAGATCTGCATTTCACTCAGAAAATGTACAAAACGAATTTGAAGATTCAATCACACATATTCACTGAATCTTCCTGAAAAGCAGCTGGTCCAACAGGCATATATCATCATCGATAAGCACATGCTTGTAATATTACACATTTTTTGATGCGTTCAGTAAGTAAGATTTGAATTAATAAATTTAATCCAATCATTATTTTATCAAAAATAGAGTAAAAACAGTTATATTGTAAAATATTATTACAGTTTTTTTTTTGGATGATCAAAAAGTGATCAAAGCTTAATTTTGAGCATCATTACTCCAGTCTTCAGTGTCACATGATCCTTCAGAAATCATTCTAATATGATGATTTGCTGCTCATAGAAACATTTCTGATTATTATCAATGTTGAAAACAGTTGTGCTGCTTCATATTTTTGTGGAAACCATGATGCATTTTTTTCAGGATTCTTTGAATAGAAAGTTCAAGAGAACAGCATTTATTTGAAACTTTCGTAACAGTAAAAATGTCCTTACTGTAACTTTGGATCAATTTAATGCATCCTTGCTGTATAAAGTATCCATTCATTCAAAAGATGTTTTACAGACACCAAACTTTTGAACAGTATATATATTTTTATACAGGCAAAAATATGCATCCTCATAGCATTTGTAAGTAATACTACAGTAAAGGTCACTCTGCTGTGCTGTAGTCTGTAGAAAAGCTGTGTGTGTGCCAGTCTGGCAAGGTCTGGTGGGAAGGGTGTGGCTGCCATCTTACTAAATGTGTCTTGCTCCCTCACACACACACACACACACACACATAGAAATCCCTACACCTCAGAGCCATCTATGGAAAAAAAGTGGGGGAGGAATGAACGACTAAATGAATGAGTGTTTTTATTCCTGCCCCCCTTTCCTGTCTAAAATTGCTTCCATGCTTTTTTTCCCCTTTACGTTTTTTCGTTTCTCTTACTCACTCTCTCTCTCTCTCTCTCTCTCTCTCTCTCTCTCTCTCTCTCTCTCACTACCTTCTTTTGTCAGTCTTTCATTCAGTCTTGGGGATTCCTCTATCTGCCTGTCTGAACACGGCATGCTGGGATGTGCCATGGGCAACACACAGACAGAAATCAAGGAAAAAGAAAGCGGAGATTGTTTATAGAGGAAGAGAGTGGTAAACTGAGAGTCAGAGAGAGAGAGAGAGAGAGAGAGAGAGAGAGAGAGAGGTCACGCTGGTTTAAAGGCGGACGGCACACATTTCTGAGGCGTCTGGTTCAGGATGGACAACATGATGCTGCAGGAGAAACTGGTGGAGAAACTTCTGTGTCCCCGAACCAGAACCACCCGACAGAAGGTTCGGTGTTTATATGTCTTGTAAATGTTATATATATATATATATATATATATATATATATATATATGTACTTACTAGTAAACTAAATGGAAGCATATTCAGTTGCAGCTTTATATATATACAGTATATATGAGACTATATGAGAAAAGCCGCAAAAGAATATGCTTCCATTTAGTTTATTAATAAGTGTTATTGTAAATAGTATGACATCACACACTGAAAAAATTATTTCCTTACTCAGTATTTTGTCTTTTTTACAGTATAAGTATTTAAGCATTCTTAAATGAAGACACATTTTCTTGAGAAGCAAAATTACAAGATTTTAAGTCTTGTTTACTGAAAAATTATTCAAAATTAAGTGAGCTTATGGTTAAAACAAGAAAAATATCTGCCAGTGGGGTCAGAAAAATAATCTTGTTTTCATTTTTTAATTAAGTTTATTTTTCTGAGCCAGATTGGCAGACCCCGAATTTAGCATAAATTCACTTATTTCTGATGCATTTTTCAGAAAATAACACTTAATATCTTTTTTTTTTGTATCTTGATTTAAGAATGTTAAGATATTTGTGCTAAAAAAAAACAAGTCAAAAACAGATTTTAATTTGAGGAAAAAAAAATTTTTGCAGTGCATGCATGATATTATGCACATTTTGGTGCTTTGAATGTTTATTCAGTTAAAGATTTGAACAAACCTCTGTGCATCAAGCCTGATTATTATTAACCCTAACTATTAATCTTTCGTGTGTAACTAGCAAGCACATTTAGAATACCTCAGCAACACCCTAGCAACCACCCTGAAAACCCAAACAGCCCTGAAGGCGAAAAATCCTTCAGAACACTTTAGCAACAGCATAGTTTTGCTTCAGAAAATGTAAAAAATCTCATTGTTTTTATATGTAATTGAATTCCACACACATCTTCTCTCACACACACTGTGCATGTGGGGTGAGATACGGCAGGGTTTCTCTTTTCTAGCACGATGGACTGCGGAAACACACATGACAGGCTGTGAGATGCTCTGGCAGTCAGATGAGTTGTGTTTGGCCCAAGTTTGAGTGTGTTAAAAAGACCTTTTCAGCTTATGTAAATATGGCTTCTGTGTGTGTATATATGGCCACTCGGTTTGGCCTGAACACTGAGCTGGTTCTGCTGTCGGGTTTGATCGTGATTTTGCTTTCATTCAGCGCATAACCGTCAGTAATATTAGTGTTCTCAGTGTCTGTTTGAGCGGTTATGAATGCTGAGCAGTTTCCGGCACAGTTGGTAGATCTGCAGGAGTCTCAACACTACTGGCATTTTCATGCTCTGCTATTTTTGTGCCAGTCTGACGATTCACAAAAGCTCTGTCTTAAAGGGACAGTTCACCCAAAATAATCATTCAAAACCTGTATAACTTTCTTTCTTCCAGGAGAAATAATACAGCACATTCATTCTTCAACACAAAATCATTTTTGGCTTTTTCTTTCAGGACAAGCAGTATGTCGGCTTTGCCACGCTTCCTAATCAGGTCCACAGGAAGTCGGTGAAGAAGGGCTTCGACTTCACCCTCATGGTGGCAGGTATGTCTGAGATCATCATTATAGCATGTGACACTGACTTCATGCTCATCTTTGTCAAAAACAAGAACATTGTGTGTGTGTTTTAGGTGAATCTGGATTGGGCAAGTCTACTCTAGTTAACAGCCTCTTCCTCACAGATCTCTATAAAGACAGGAAATTACTAAATGCAGAAGGTAAGAATTGTCTTAAAGGAACAGTACACCAAAAAAAAAAAAAAAATCTGTTTTGTTTATATTAAGCATACAATATACTCTACTGTTGAAAAAAAAAATCCCCAAATAAAAGAATACTTTTATTCAGCAAGAATGCATTCAATTGATCAAAAGTGACAGTAAAGACACAAGATTTAATTTAAGTTATTTATTATATTTAAATAAATGCTGTTCTTTTGGACTTTTTATTCATCAAACAAAAGTATTAAACTGTTTTCAGCCTAGATACTAAAGAGAAATGTTTCTTGAGCAGCAAATCATCATATTAGAATGATTTCTGAAGGATCATGTGACACTGAATACTGGAGTAATGATGCTGAAAATTCAGCTTTGATCACAGGGGGAAAAATAAATAATTTTAACATATTTAAAAAGAAAATGGATTTTTTCAATTATAATAATATTTCACAAAATTACTGTTTTTACTGTATTTTTTATCAAATAAATACGTTTTTGTCAGTTTTTATGCTATATTGTGTGTTTCCTGTGACAGAGCGTATTAATCAGACAGTTGAGATCACCAAACACACGGTGGACATTGAGGAGAAAGGAGTCAAACTCAAACTCACTATTGTGGACACGCCGGGGTTTGGAGACGCGGTCAATAATAATGAATGGTGAGAATTCAGCTGTTCCCAGCATCACATGACAATTCAATTACGAAACAGATAATTATGGGCTTGGATGCTTTATTGCTCAATACAGCATTTTATGAAAGCAAAAAGTCTTTTATGGTGTGTTGTGTTCACACTTATAGTTCAGTTTGTTTGGTCCGAACCAAAAAAAAAAAAACATTTTAACACTGAACCTAAAGATGTTGAACCTAAAGGCTTAGGGATACGTTCACAACCTGATTGGTCGGCTTTTAGTACGTACGACTGAACTTACCGAACATCCAAAACAATGTTGTGTGCTGGGCTAAATGTGCTCGCTGTATGTACGTAGTCTACATATGATGGTATTTTGACCAGCTGAGAACTCGTGAAGAGCTTATAAAATGTGTAAAGGAGTCAAAACAACAGCAGGAATCCCTCCGTCACACACACAAACACAGATCTGCTGTGAGGAGACGCGGTTCTGATGCCTGTACCGAATTGTGATGGGCAACATTGCGACAATAGGTACTATGCTTGAGCTTTCTGTCCTTTATAGGGCCGCATGTTCTGACATCATGCCCTGTTTTTGGTCTGTGCTGCGCTCATAGTTCAGTCGAACCGCACCAGAGTTCGTTTGGAAGCAGATCGAGACCCATTTTTTCAGTGGACTTGGTCAGCTTGTTTGGTGGCTCCAGGGTTCAGATGGCAGCGATCACACTTATTCAAATGAACCGCACTAACAGAGCAATCGCACCAGGGTTCGTTTTAATCCAACCAAACATGCCAAGTGTGAACACATCCTTAGTCATGGCACAATATAACACAGGCTCGAGTGTCTAAGGTCAGGGTTTCACAAACTTGGGTTTGTCAGGGCAAGGGGTTTGTGAGTTAATGCAAAGATAAATCATGAAAAAATTAAATAAATGCTGAAAATAAATAGAGTAAAATAAAATGAATAAAATAAAGTTATTGAAATAATAATTCAATTAATTAAAGGTGCCGTAGGTGATTGTCTGCAGAAACATTTTTTGTTATGCTGGTTGAAAGTCTCCTCATATCCTGATAGCAATCACTCTATATGTCGTCTGTGGAAGGCGTAGCACCATAAAATGTTCGTTCAACCGTTGTGTATCGTGGAACGGTCTTATAGCATGTGTTCCCTGTCGGTCCATGTGTGTTTGCATACCAGTGCGCAGGCTGTTCACGCAGACATAAGTCATCAGCGCGTTCACGTACGCTGTGCAGACAGAGCGAGAATGGCAGGCAAGCAGCAACAACCTAACTTTCCTTCTGAACCGACAACAAGTGGCACTGGCAAAGGATCTATGATCTATATATCTTCATCGGAGCCAAGCAGACTTTCATCGAGGAAACCCTGTCATGCAAGAAATATTATTACACACAGACAAGTTTTGCTAGCTAAACAAACCGAAAACTTGCTGCAACTAATTCTGTTTTTAAAAATTAGTTTTCGTTTGGTATAGTACTGTTACTCACTGTACTGTAAAGTTTTCTCACTTGTGAATGACACATGATGTATTGCAGTAACGTTGTCTCCAGTCTTCTGGGCTGTGCGTTTATGCTTTCAGGAGGCGTGGCTTTGGACGACGATGGGACGTATGCTTTTACTGCTATCAGGCTAAAGTTAGCATTTTCCCAGATGTCCTACAGCACCGTTAATTTAATTCAAATTAATGTAAATAGTCAAAAAATCAAAATTAAAGACATACTAAAAACGTTTTACCTGCATGTCGTGATATTAAAGTCACCATGAATTCAAAATTGACAATCCCTATTTTTTTTTTTTTCAAGGGAACATTGCAGTATGTATTAAAAATGATTTATCTGTGCACATCATTATTTATTTATTTTCAATTCATGTGCCCTTGTAATCTTTAATCAAAATAACTTTTTGACGAGGACGGGGCAACCTGTCACTCACAAGAGATCCACCAATACATACACACCCTACATTTGTTCTTGTTCCAGAAGACGTTTCACTCGGATATACGTCACAATAGGGAAGAAAATACTATCACAACTTCTGTTTCATGCCGACATTAGCCAGCATCAGAGAACCGTGAACCTGACTGTGCTGAAATAGCAACTTAAAAACTTAAAATCAAGTAAATAATTTAGGTCAAAGGGGTTCGGTTGAAAAAAAATTGTGAATCCTTGTCCTAATCTGTTATTGTGTTCAGTTCTGATCTGAAGAGTGTGTGTTTATCTGTGTGTTTGCAGTTGGAAGCCCATCACAGACTACATCGACCAGCAGTTTGAGCAGTACTTCAGAGATGAGAGCGGACTGAACAGAAAGAACATACTAGACAACAGAGTGCACTGCTGCCTGTACTTCATACCACCGTTTGGACACGGGTACGAAAACACCCTTTATATGAGTGTGGGAGCGGGGCTGTCTTATATGGGTCAAGTTCACATGCATCCTTCTCCACATTTGCATAATAATACAAGTGTATTTGGGGAGGATGGTCCATTGTGCCCGTTTGTAACGTATGTTAATGGCAGTCTTTAGAATTTGTTTGTCTTTGAGTGCAAAATGTACAATTAGCACATATTCCTTACTACTCCAAATCAATAGATATCAGTAAATTGTTAAGAACCCCATTTGAATTCAGCTGTCTCCAAGTATTAATTTACTTAATTATACTAAAAAAGAATAAAACTTATTTTAAGATTATATACAGATGAATTAAAATTAGCACCTTATCAATATTAGTTAATATGCTTCCTTTTACAGTCCTGTTACCCATGTGCATACTATGTACTTATTATAGTAATTACAATTACTGGGTAATAACTAGGTGCTAACCCTGAACCTACCCCTAACCCATGTACTTAACTTATATTAGCTAGTACTTTCTATGTAAGTACACTGTAAGTACACGTAAGTACTGTACTGTAATAGGAAGCGTTACCCATATAAGTTAACAAACCTGCCACTGACTCTCAAATGTGAATTCATGAGTTCATATTTAATTTAATTCTTGAGTGAGACAATTTTGATTATTGATTTTTCACATACAGTATTGTTCAAGATTGCTGGACAGTTACAAAGTATTCTAAGTCTTACTTTGTTTCTGTTTTCAATTCCGGTCAAAATTTACGTGAAAAGTTACTAATGCCAAATTTTAGTTTTGATTATTGTACCGGTAAATGAAAATCATATTTAGTCACTTTCGTGACTGTCAGTAATTTGTGAGCTACACGTGTATAATAAGTATAATAATGACTAGGATGTGTAAGTTTAGCAAAGAAGATACAATTATTTATTTATTACTTTATTTATTACTTATATGTGTTACATGTGTGTCCTGTGTTTCTCCCTGCATTGTGTTTTGGTTCAGTCCTGTATCTCAGTTTTCCCGCTCCTCGTTTGTGTTCAGTTCCTTCACCTGTTTCTAGTTAATTTGCCCCAGCTGTGTCTTGTTCCCATGATCCGTTCTCTGTGTATGTAAACCCTGTGTTCTCCCTCACTCCTTGTCGGTTCTCGTTTATGTAAGATGTGTGTATCCTCTGTCTGTTTTCCTGCCTGTACCAGTTTGATTTATTAGTAAAGTATATTGTTTTTGGAAATCCTGATCTCCTCGTGCTTCCTGCCGACACACACCGTAACAGAAGAACCGACCATAAAGAAATGGACCACAGAAACACGGAATCCACTATGTTCGACCAGAACGGTAGTACTCTGGAGGAATTTGCTGAAGTTTTCCTTCACCTTTACCAGGATGGGAGCTGGGATGAGTACTTCCTGCAGCAGCAGTTCTGGAGCGGGTTAGATGATCCACTCGCCCAGATACTGTTGTTGGATGATATCAACCTACCTCTCATCCAATTCATTGACCGCACTCTGTGGATGTGTGGTTCCTCACTCACCGTGGGAGACATCCAGCCCGATCTACTCGTCCAGCCCGATCTCCCGTCCTGCCCTGTCGAGGAAGATCCTGAGCTTCCACCGCTGATTCCGCCCAGTTCTAAGCCGTCTTCGCCGCTGGTCCTGTCCAGCTCAAAGTCCTCTTCGCCGCTGGTCCTGTCCAGCTCAGAGCCCTCTTCGCCACTGGTCCTGTCCAGTCCAGAGCAGTCTTCGCTGCTGGTCTTGTCCAGCCCAGAGCAGCCTGCACCACTGGTTCCGTCCAGCCCAGCCAAGCCTGCACCACTGGTTCCGTCCAGCCCAGCCAAGCCTTCTCCGCTGGTTCTGTCCAGCCCAGAGCAGCCTGCACCGCTGGTCCTGTCCAGCTCAAAGTCCTCTTCGCCGCTGGTCCTGTCCAGCTCAGAGCCCTCTTCGCCGCTGGTCCTGTCCAGCTCAGAGCCCTCTTCGCCGCTGGTCCTGTCCAGCTCAAAGTCCTCTTCGCCGCTGGTCCTGTCCAGCTCAGAGCCCTCTTCGCCGCTGGTCCTGTCCAGTCCAGAGCAGTCTCCGCTGGTTCTGTCCAGCCCAGAGCAGCCTGCACCACTGGTTCTGTCCAGCCCAGCCAGGCCTGCACCGCAGCTTCACGTCGCCTGCCCGCCTGCGCCTCCCTGCACGCCTGCCGAACCTGAGCTTCCCTGCACGCCTGCCGAGCCTGAGCTTCCCTGCACGCCTGCCGAGCCTGAGCTTCCCTGCACGCCTGCCGAGCCTGAGTTTACCTGCACGCCTGCCGAGCCGGAGCTTACCTGCACGCCTGCCGAGCCGGAGCTTCGCGTCACGCCGGCCGAGCCAGAGCCTTCTCCGCTGGTCCCGTCCAGCCCTTCTGAGCCGTCACCACTGGTTCCATCCAGCATAGCCGGGCCTTCACCGCTAGCCCAGCCAGAGACTTTCCACGTCCCGTCTGACCACCCAGAGACTGTCCACGTCCCAGAGCCTGTCCCAGAGCCTGTGATTCCCCCCAAGAAAGTTTTGGGGGGGGGGATATAGGCCACCTGAAGGTGCGTCTCCGCCATGGCCACCCCAAGGTGCGTCTCCGCCATGGCCGCCCGAAGGTGCGTCTCCGCCATGGCCGCCCGAAGGTGCGTCTCCGCCATGGCCGCCCGAAGGGGATTCTCCGCCAGGACCGCCCGAGTGGTGGTCTCCTACTCCGCCATGGCCCCCTGACCAGCCTGCTCCGCCCTGGAGGCTTCCTGCTCAGGGTAGGCCACGCCCTCGTCAGCCTCCAGGGCGCCCGCCCCCCCACCCCTATTGAAGTTATACGGCGCGAGGACGCGCCTTTTTGGAGGGGGCGTTATGTTACATGTGTGTCCTGTGTTTCTCCCTGCATTGTGTTTTGGTTCAGTCCTGTATCTCAGTTTTCCCGCTCCTCGTTTGTGTTCAGTTCCTTCACCTGTTTCTAGTTAATTTGCCCCAGCTGTGTCTTGTTCCCATGATCCGTTCTCTGTGTATGTAAACCCTGTGTTCTCCCTCACTCCTTGTCGGTTCTCGTTTATGTAAGATGTGTGTATCCTCTGTCTGTTTTCCTGCCTGTACCAGTTTGATTTATTAGTAAAGTATATTGTTTTTGGAAATCCTGATCTCCTTGTGCTTCCTGCCGACACACACCGTAACAATATGCAGGTCAATACATATTTTTGGACTAATGACTAGTACTGGCTAGAATAAATAATAAACATGATTCATCGATCAGTGCTTTTAATACTCAAGTACATTAAAAATCAATTACTTTTGTACTTTTACTCAAGTAATATTGAAAATGAGTATGAATACTTTTACTGGAGGTATCTGTACTTTTAATTTGTGTACTTCCATAATCCACCGCTGGTATTTAATACATAATAGAAGTCAATTGAAACAGAGATGGGGTGGTGGTGAAATAAGATATATATAGATATCATATGCATCAGTTACTTAGACTCATTGTTGCTTTTACTGTTTAGTTTGCGGCCGGTGGACGTGGAGTTCATGAAGGCTCTACATGAGAAAGTGAACATCATTCCTCTGATCTCTAAAGCCGACTGTCTCACGCCGAACGAAGTGAAAAAACTCAAGGACAGGGTGAGTGGACACGATCTGATCTGATGTCCTCTGAAACTCAGTTAACTATAAATCTGATTATTTCTGTGGTGGTGCTCCTGATGGAATCAATTAGTTTATATACTAGACCAAACGCATCCGATTCAAGCTAGTTGTTAACGAGGTGTGAAACACAACACAAGATGCGCTTCATACTGTAGATGTGTTTTCCTGCAGGTGCGAGACGAGATCGAGCGCTTCGGGATTAAAGTGTATCAGTTTCCTGAGTGTGACTCTGATGAAGAGGAGGAGTTCAAACAGATGGACAAAGAGCTGAAGGTCCGGCAAACACATCTATGAGTCTCATCTCCTAAATATCATATTTTCAGAAACGATTTTGAATGAACTTGAATCCATTTGGATTGATTTTACCCATATTATGGTCTTTTTGCTTTTACTTTAATGCAAAAAGCATGTTAAAGCAAGGTGTATTGATTGAAAAATAAAAGAATACCAGGTCTTATGTAATGAACATTGAATGATTTATGTGTCGTGTGTGTGTGTGCTGTAGGAGTGCACTCCGTTTGCTGTCATTGGCAGTAATGCAGTGGTGGAGGCCAGAGGTCAGAGGGTCAGAGGTCGTCTTTACCCCTGGGGTATCGTGGAAGGTCGGTATTCTTATACAGTAAATACACAAACGCAGATATGAATACTTTGCATATGGTTTGCAAGCATGCAGTCCTGTTTTACATACAGTACTTTAATGCCTCTTAACGTTACTAAGGAGAAAACAAACCTCAGTTCTGAAAATAGATTTTCCTTCAAATATCTGCTGTGTAATTATTTAGGTAGTTAGATGCAAACATGTCTGCTGGTTTATAAATGTAGTTTAACTGGAAACACTTTACACAGGGTTCCCGCGGGGTCTTAAATAGCCTTAAAAGCATTGGAATTTATTCATTTGGAAATAATACCTTAAAAAGACTTTAAAAAGTCTTGAATTTTGATGTCTGGGTCTTAAAAATTGTGCTGTATGTAACTTCTCCGTATTGTATTTTTCCTCAAAAGTTTCATTTGTCAACCACGATTATTGTAATTTTTGATGTTTATTGCTCAGGGGTCTCTCAGTTCACCATATTCCCAGCATGGAATAAGTAGCTAATGTTAAAAAACAACTTAACATTGTTCGGCAAACTTTCTTGTGGCCTACTGAAATGTTTTTATTTTTCACACCTGCTTGGCTTATCATCTTTTACCCGTTCCACATTTGAAAAATAAATGAACACAAGTTCAAGGATTTTGTTTTTCTTTGCTGGTAGGGACGTGAAATAGGTATTAATTTTTTATATAAATGCTCTTAAAAAGACTTGAATTGAACTTGAAGAAACCTGTAGGAACCCTGTTTACAATGAGGTTCCATTTGTTAACATTAGTTAACAACATTATTTAACGTGAACAAAAATACTATTAAAATCATTTTAGTTCATGTTAATTTGAACATTTATCTATAGTATAAACCATTGAATTTGTAATAACTAACGTAAACAAAGATTAATACATCATGCTTTAACAAATGAGTTGCTCATTGTTATACAGTAATGTATGATAATGCATTAACTAATGGGACCTTATTGTAAAGTGTTACAGTTTGACTACTGTATATAGCACTCCCTGTGGCAATAGTGGGAATGCAATAGTGTTTTGACACATTTTGGAAACAGTGATGAAATGTGCATATTTTTACAGTGTTTAAGCTCACGTACACATGCAGTTTTTCCGGCCTTTTAGTGCTTGTCTGTGCATGATTCAATACTGCAGGTGTCTCAAAAATGTATTGTTGGCTCTGTGACCAACTCAGTTCTTTTGTTGTAAATCGCTTCGGATGAAAGCATCTGCTAAATGCATAAATGTATTTGTAAATGCCATATAATACAGGCTTTTAGGCTAAAAGGTTTTTGCACAAAACCCCCTGTGCTGTGCAAGAGGAATGGTGTGCAATGGTGGTCTTGATACTGGTATTTCAATACACACTGCCAATGTAAATGAGAATCAGCATGTGTAAAACTATGTTTCAGAAGTGTTTGTGTCTGTGTTCATTAACTCTATTGCATTTCTTTGTGTTTTGTTCAGTGGAGAATCAGTCTCACTGTGACTTTGTGAAACTGAGGAACATGCTGATTCGCTCTCACATGCACGACCTGAAAGACGTGACGTGTGACGTGCACTACGAAAACTACAGAGCCCACTGCATCCAGGAGATGACCAGGTGTGTGTAACATTCACAGACTGATTCATGTGAATATAATGGGGATATAATATAATAATATAATTTAACAGGGAAGAAAAACACTGGCTCTGAGGCTTCTTTCCAGCCTAGATGGAGTTAATATGAGACATGTTTGTGTGTGTTTCAGTAAACTTGCACAAGATAACCGTACGGATAGTCCGCTACCCATCCTGCCTCTGCCAACACCAGACGGAGAGACGGAGAGACTCATCAAGATGAAGGATGAAGAGGTATAAAACTTTCTTTAGTGTGTAATGTTACTGTCTGAGCATGAAAAAGGTCTGTAAAGTCCCAAAGCTCCAAAGTCAACAGTCAACGATGCAAAAATATGAGAAAAATAATGAACTTTCAAGCATGAAAACCTGTTCTAGTAGAGCCCAAAAACAACATCAAGACTTTGTAAAAGGGTGTAATAGGTCCTCTTTAAAGCATCACAGAGATATGTGCTATAGTTTGTTACATAAATCGCTAACGCTTCCTTTTACAGTCCTGTTACCCATGTACTTACTATGTACTTATTATAGTAATTACAATTACTGGGTAATAACTAGGTATAACCCTGAACCTACCCCTAACCCATGTACTTACCTTATATTAGCCAGTACTTTCTAGGTAAGTACACTGTAAGTACACGTAAGTACTGTACTGTAAAAGGAAGCGTTACCCATAAATCCATACAGTTGTTAGGATTAATTTATATTCAGGGTCTCTTTAGACACATTTGCATTAGAATGTGTTGTTATAGGTATTCTAGATGATTTAATTGCCAATAATGATTGTGTTTATTAGGGCCAATATTATAAATCTATACTTTTTTGTTGATTTTTCATATTTATGTTCAAATGTAGACATTTTTCTTCATATTCTTCAAATGAGGAAGAACCCAGGCGATTTTTTTGTAACGTAGCCATGCTGCAATATTAAATTTAAATAGTGAACCAGAGCAGTGCACAACTAGAGACGTGAATCATTACTCCAGTCTTCAGTGTCTCATGATCCTTCAGAAATCATTCTAATATGAGGATTTGATGCTCAAGAAACATTTCTGATTATTATCAATGTTGAAAACAGTTCATATTTTTGTGGAAATTCTTTGATGAATAGAAGGTTTATTTGAAATAGAATCTTTTGTAACATTATACATGCCTTTACTGTCACTTTTGATCAATTTAATGCATCCTTGCTGATTAAAAATGTTAATTTATTTTAAACAAACAACTTTTTAACGGTAGTGTATATGCTTTATGCGAAATCAATCTTTAAAACATTATAATAATGTACAGTAAAAAAAGATGGTAAAAGCATAGAAAACGAGTATTGTGTTTGAAATGGAAACCCCCTTATATTATATGCTTCTAATCAGTTCAATAAGGATAATAAGAAAGCATGCTAATATTGCTATAGTGCATTTGAGTTTTTTCACCAGTGTAAAGTACAGGAAAGTTACAATGACATTTTTCTGATTGTGTGTTTTGTTTGTGCAGCTGAAGAGAATGCAGGAGATGCTGGAAAAGATGCAACAACAGATGCATGAGAAAGACCAGTGATGCTGCCTGACACACACACACACACTACAGCCCTCACTGCACCCCTCAGATGTGAATGCATTTAAATGATACTGTACAAATATCATATCTAGAGGTCTGACCACCAGATACGCTCTGTTCATCTGCTCGGTGCTTCTGTCTGCCTGGATCAAATATGGTGCAGCTGTTATGTGATTCATCATGTGTTCATGAGGAGCGTACATAAACCTGTTTACCATTAACTTAAATTAACTTCTAAAGGGATCTAATTTATATTGACTTTTTTTTTTATTTGCTTAGCAAGACGAATGCGTGTGTAAGTTGTTTTCTGACAGTGCAGGGGTTTATTAACGTGTATGTGTGTGTTTGGAGAGAGCGAAAGAGAGTGTGTGAGGTCCTTTTGCTATGAATTTGTTGGGTTCAATGGCAGTTTTGGTTTTTATAGTGAATGTGAACATACAGCTCCAATAATTGTTATCTCTAAACATACTCAGAATGCTGTTTTTTGCTTGTTTTATAACAATAATAATTGGAATAAAATCTATTCCATTATTATCAGTGTTAATGGCCTTTAATAATTTAATAATTTATATTATTATCATGTCAATTGTTTATGTAAAGCTTGCTAATAAATGTGAATAATTTATCAGTTGTCATTGTATTTGTTTGCTAGTTTCATGTCACATGATTGATCGGTATCTGTTCAATCATGATGTCAGAACTAGGTATATCCTTTATAAGACAATTTAAATATATTTCTTTTATTGTTTAAATACAGAATGTGAAATGTGTTTCAGATACGGGATGATTCCTGTTTGACTGAGCGAAAAGGAAAAGCGTTTAGGAAGTCCCAGTATCAGAGAATGAAAGTGTGGCCCACTTCCTGTCACATGTTCCTCTGATGGGGCGGCGTGTGTGTGTGTGTGTGTGTGTGTGAGTGTGATTAAGGTCATTTTATCAGTTTGACCCAGCTGTGTTTGATGCTGTCGTCTTAAAGTCCTTCAGACTGATACTGACGCGCTGGTAAGAACTTTACTTTTACTTCACTCAAAATTAAGTTCATCTCACATTTGAACAAATTAAATGCATGAGTTCTATAACTTAAATATAATTTACTCTTGATTTATTTAGCTGGTAATGACATATTCATCCAATATCACGACCCATTGGGACCCTCAGTGAACTAAAGGCGTTTTAAACACGTGTTGTTGGGATATTTAAATAAAATAAGAAGGAAAAAAGACATGGTTCAAATGCTATTTTATACCAATTGTTTATTGTGCAAATGTTTAACCGAGTTTAATTATTACTTTATTTTATCAAATAAAATGAATCAGAAAAAACTTTCAAGTGTACTTGCACACAGGAATTTTTCTTGGCAAATGAAGTAAATGATCCAAATATAACAACAAAACATGATAATAAAATTAAAGAATAAAATATAAAAATGCATGAAGACACTGTTAGGCTGAGACAGAATAAACATATTTACAGATGTATTTAGACACAACTAATAATGCAAAGTTCTGAAAAGGTGGCAATGTGTACAGTTAATGTGAATAAAATATAACAATAATGAAAAAATAACAACAAAAAATACTGTGGTGTTGATTGCCATGGTTTTGCAATATCCAATTGCATTGTAACATTTAGTTGTTAATTATATTCAAATATAAATTACATTTTGTTGTAATTTTGTAATTCAATATCAACTTAAAATGTGCATTAGATTCATAGTATTGTATTTTGTCCTCTACAGTGACCATGAAATGTTTGTATCATCCTGGTACTTTTTTTTTATTTTTTATCTGTGTCTTCCCTGCTCCCTTCGCTTCCCTTTTTCCCCTCCTGAAATTCCAGATAAGCTCAATCATCCCTGTCTATTCAGTTTTGCACCTCATACATGGCACCAGCAAATATTTGGACACTTTAAAAATATCAGAATGTCATTGCGTTAGATAACAAAACATAATTTATTGCACACGTCGTGAATAATGAATCGCTCCCGAGTTTTTTTTCTCCATTCTGTCACCTGATGGAGGTTTGGTTCCTTGCCACTGTCGCCTTTGGGCTTTTGGCTTGCTTAATATTCAACAATATTATTGATCTGCCTGCATTGACACCATTATATGAGAACTGAACTGAGCTGGACGATGACATCACTGTTTTCTCCAGAGCGGCTATATATATATATATATATATATATATTGAAACAACAAAAATGTACCATCACTGAACTTACTTAAGCTAGACTGTGATGCAATTTTCTTCTAGAAACAAACTCTGTTGCATTATTTTCCTGTTATCACTGTAAAGCTGCTTTGAAATAATATGTATTGTAAAAAGCGCTATATAAATAAAGGTGACTTGACAATAAGACACGGAGGCGGAGCGTGTATAAAGCTAGTAATTGATTGATTGATTGATAGATGGATGTGTCTGTCTCTGCAGTGTGTGTGTGTGTGTGTGTGCTGGTATGAGGTGTGCAGGGCTCGTGTTGAAGGTCCTCCTGTCATTGCTGGGCAGTGAGCTGGTCGTGGCTCAGGCCGCTTGTCCTCAGGTGTGTTCCTGTAACGCCGGTGTGATGGACTGCAGTAAACGCGGTCTCACCACGGTCACGCTGCCCTCTTCCTTCCCTCCACACACCACTGAACTCCTCCTGAACGACAACCACCTGACGGCTCTGCCCCACGGCCTGCTGGACTCGCTGCCCGCCCTGCGCCTGGCCGTCCTGCACGGAAACCCCTGGTCATGTGACTGCGGCATCCTTTATCTCAGAGGATGGCTGCTGAAACAGAGGAATGACGCTTCGATGCGGTCAGTGTATAGATGAGATATTAAAGAGCCCATATTATGCATATTTTTTGTTTTGGGGCTCTACTAGAATAGGTTTTCATGCTTAAATGTTAGAAAACACATTATTTTAACACATATTTTAATGCGTTACAAGGTTACACTTTATTTTAAGGTCACGTAGTGTTATTATACATTTAAATACTGAGTAATAATAATGAACTACATGTACTTACTATAGGGTTAGGGTTTGGTTTTGGGTTAGTTTCATGTAATTATGTATAGTTTATAGTTATTACTATAGTAACTACCGGTACATGTAACATGTAACGGTCACTGTAAAATAAAGTATTAGGCCTACCCATATTCTTACTATAGAGTTTTGGGTTTAGTTAGGGTTAGTTCCCTGTAATTATGCATTACTTACTATAGTAATTGCATGTAGCAATGTGTAAGACGTCACCTTAAACTAAAGTGTTACTCATTACAATTTTGCGTTTCTCCCTAATAATTTTCAGCTTCAGACTAAACTTTGGGTCTCCAGCCGAAAAAGTTTAAATCCCGTGTGACTTGCGTGCTTCCCATAATGTTTATGCATTTCAGACCAGTAGAAAGCAAAACAACATTTTATTTCACTATATTCTAGGTCGTCTACATCTTTAAATTTCAAATGCAATACATAGGCCTACATTTTTAAAGGCTTTTTTTCAGAATGAGTTTTTCTCACACACACTGAGACAGAAATCTCCACTTCAGTACACTGAAAAAAAAACCCTAAAACAACAGTACCCAGATAGCAAAAGAGTCTGGGCCAAATCTGGTTTACATTCGGCACTGGCTTGATTCTGGCGTTGGTTTTTGTTGGTCTGTGAAAAGGTGTCTCCTAGACAGTAATGAATTTAAAGTCTCCTGCTTCTCAGATGTTTCTCCTGAGAAAACACGCGAAAAGCTTGATTTATTTACGTAAGGAACGTTAGGAGAAACATCTGAGATACTGAAATGAAACATAAGTTGATTGTGTATGTGTTCCAGGAACGTTACCTGCAGTTCTCCTGCTCACCTGCGGGGGCGCCTGGTCGTGTATCTGGTTGAACAGGAGCTTCTGGAATCGTGTCGTTACTGGCCGTGTAATTTGGCTCTGGCCTCACAGATCAGCCTCTTCATCTTCATCGCAGTTCAGGTGCTCCTGTTGGCCTCTGTCGTCGTCTTCCTCAGGCGGTTTGAGCGGCTGACGCGTACGGCTGCTGAGACCTTCACGCCGGAAGACGACGCGACCCTGAGTAACGAATATGTCACGCTAAAAGACAGGAGCATGTAGGATGAGACGGTCACAAACCAGACCAAGAGCAAACAACTGTTCATTTCATCCTAATCATTTTGCACACTTCATTTTTAATGATCATATAAAGTGTGACTATTTTAAAGATAGACCAGCCTACCTTTCATCGTATTGCCCTTTGTTGCATACTTTCTCCAGTCATGTAATAACAACAAATGCTTAAAGCAGTTTAGACAACTAAATGTCATATTTACTGTAAATTAGGCTACCCTAATTTAGGAAAATTAGGAATAAATCCCTCTCTTTTGTACTTGTCTTTGTAAAATTGCACTCTTTTGTAAACTGATCCACTGGTCAAATGAATTAAACAATTTTGGTGCATATTCACAGGTTTGTGTGTTTGTTTGTGTGTGTTTTTTTAATCCTTTTATTTTATCGCTTCCAACTCCATAATGTAATGATAGCAGGGTATCTGCACATTTTTTAACAGCAAATTTAATGACTTTTAAGACCTTTTTAAGTCCTCTAAAAGGCAAATTTAAGACTTTACCACGACAAAAAAAAACAGGAAAATGTTCAGCACGACACGACAGTGTTAATTTTGGCAGCCGTTTTTGTTTTAGTCTTAAGATGAAAATGCTTATTGGTCTTAGTCACATTTTTGTAATTTTCTCTTTCATAGTTTTAGTCTAGTTTTAGTTGACAAAGTCATTGCATTTTTTTGTCAACTTTTAGTCAAACTTCAGTTACCGACATTAATTTTGGCAGCTATTTTATATGTCGTCTTTAGACAAAAAATGACATTATAATTTTTTGCTTTAGGCCAATTCAGTTAAGCTTATGAGACATTTGAATCAAGGTAACAGGCTGTATTGACAATTAATTCTTTAGCAGTAGCACTTGTGCAATTCTACATATCCCTGTTCCTTAGTTCAGTGGTACTCCAATTTTTTAGAGTGCCGTAACCCCTCTTGCACTTAGACTGCAGTCACACCTTTTCCATTAAGGGACAATATCTGCCCCTTTTAATCGATTTTTTCCAGTTAATTTTTTACCTTTATAAATACTTTTATAAAAGAAATAATGCTTTAAATAAAACAATGTTCAATAAATATGCAATGATGGTAAAAACGAGGTGATACTTTTTAACATTAAATTAAAATCGCCAGTAGGTGGCGGTAAGTCACTGTCTTTATGAGTGAGTCATCCGTCATCGAGTCATTCATTCATTCAGTATCAAACACAACAGTCTATGGTAACAAAGCAAGTGGCTGTATTTATGAACGGGTCATTGAATCTCACGATTCGTTCAAAGCCACAGATTCGTTCTCGAATCACCACTGTCTGCTGCCGTGGCTTTTGTTGCAAAATAGCAATAATATGCAATAATATGATCAACATTAAAAACACTGCTGGATATCAGCCTGTATTGATCGCAGATTTAGTCACACAAACAGCGCAAGCGGCTCGTGACAGAATAAAGACCAACTGAATGACACTTTAATTAATGTACGTAGAAAATCTCAAATGAAGATCACTGAACTCCAGCTTACTTGTCAGTGTTTTCAGATCATCCGCGCTTCTTCAGCAGTGTAGAGAGCGCGCGCGAGCATGGTTGCCAGATACTATTGACAAGACCGGGTAGAAAGCGTGTTATTTTAACAGAAAAGCTCTGACTGGGGATTTAATTATTTAAATCTGGCAACCCGACCGTAAGCATGAACGGTCGTAAACACCGTCTGTAATGTGTTGTTGTCTCCTACAAGGAATTTAAGGTCCGTACGTGAAATTTAAGACCTCCTTATTGGAAATTGCAGATTTTAAGACATTTTCAGACCTTAAAAAGCGAAAATGTTATTTAAGACCTTTTAAGACTTTTTAAGGACCCGCGGGGACCCTGGATAGTGGATGTTTTTATGGTCAGTTTCAACATCAACACACTGTCCTGCCACAAATTGATGAAATCTCTCACAAGCAAAAGTAATACTAAGCAACTCTTTTTCAATTTGAGCGTACCTACACTCCGCATCAGTCATCGAACGTGAGGCATATGCAACCGGTTGCCACGTTCCATCATAATCCTGGAGAAGTAGCTACTGCTCCCAATCCTGTCTGTGAAGCATCAGCTGAAATTTTAATAGAACGATTGGGGTCATAGAATTTCAAGATTGGCTCTTTATTTAAAATTGCTTTCAAATGTTGCCATGCAGACTCCTGTTCATGGTTCCAACTCAATTCATTCCTTTTCTCAACCATCTTAATGGAGCTATTTTCTCAGACAGATTAGGTATGAATTTACTCATATAAATCAACATATGAATCTCTGGACATCTTTTACACATTGCGGTCTTGGCATATGTTCGATAGCAGAGATCTTCTGGGGATCTGGTCGCACTCCAGCACTACTAATGATGTCACCCAAGGTTAACTCAGTCACCCCCAATAGGCTTTATGCACAGCTTCACTACTTCCTGAACTTCAGCCAGCTCCTTTGTTTCCTGTCTGCCATTATTGGACAAACTGATTAATCCAGGTGTGCCTGATTATTGTTACTGAGGCCAGGCACACCTGGATTAATCAGTTTGTCCAATAATGGCAGACAGGAAACAAAGGAGCTGGCTGAAGTTCAGGAAGTAGTGCAGCTGTGCATATAGCCAATTGACACTTTTCTCTGTTCAACTTCAAATTTGCTCGCCTGGTTGCTTCAAAAACCCTTCTTAACCTCGCATCATGTTCTTCTTTCGAAGCTCCCCAGACAATTATATCATCCATCGGTGTATCAACTCCTGTGTTCATAAATCATGTGCACTATTTTATGATACACCTCAGGAGCCGAAGCAATTCCAAACGGAAGCCTTAAAGGGATACTCTACTGGTTTTTCATATTAAACTATGTTATTCCCTTAACTAAGACGAGGTGATACATACCTCTCTCGTCTCAGTGCGTGCACTAAATCGCTGTCTTGAGGTGAAACTTTGTTAGATCTTATCTCAGCCCTGTTCATTCAATACGTGCCAAGAAGAGAAGCGACCAAACACCTCCACGTTTTCCCTATTTAAATACAGTTACACGAGTAGTGTAACTCGACCTAGGACGGTGACACAAAAAGCTTTCAGCTTCATGAACAGGCAGTTCAACATAGAAATCATCCAACCTTATTTGATTAAAACTATATACAATTGTATAGCGTTTTACGTTGGAATAAGCCTCGCGCTTTCACGGACGGCAACTTCTCTGCTTAATTGATTAGTATATTTACAGCTGTCTGGGCTGACATAAAATAAACAGCTCAAACATCCCCTCAACTTAAATTATTAACAAAAGCAAAGAAGAAAAGGTGTTTGACTGACACTGAACCGAACTTATCATAAATACAATGATGGGCTTCGCGTTATTTCAGCACCGTGGACAGCTGAGCTCACCGATAGATTTCACCCATTTCACCCCTTTTCAGAAATCCACCCTTCTGTGTATGAGTGCTGAGAATGCCCTGATAAGTTCATCTTTGTCGGCAACTTTAAGGCAAAAAGGGCAAAGGTATAAACAAATAAACTAAAGTTAGCAACCGGTTTTATACTTCAGATCACTTAAGTCGTTCGCGGGGGCGGTAAACATCGCCATGGTAACCGTGAGTTCGACAAATCAGTGACGTCAGTGTTATGCTTAGGATTGTGGGTAGTGTAGTATTTCTCCAGAAGATCGCAAATAAAACACGTTTTTCTTAAAACAAGGTTGATTTTTTACTGCCTTGTGTTTTTTATAGAGCAGAAACTTTCGTTTCACAACCTCGTTTTAAATGTGCAAAGTTTTGAGCTGGCAGCTTCCAATTTCAACTGCCAAAATCCTGACGATGCATCTAGCTTGCTAAAATATTTGGCATTTGCAAACTGGGCCATGATCTCTTCACGTGTAGGAAGCTTGAAATGTTCTCTCTTAATTGCTCTGTTCAAAGCTCTAGGATCAAGACAAATTCGAAATTTTCCATTCTTCTTGTCCACAATCACCAATGAACTAACCCATTCTGTGAGTGTGGGCTGATCAATTTTTTGTATCACTCCTAAACTCTCCATTTTATCCAGTTCCTCTTTTACCACCCACTATCATTACACATAACAATTTTTTTTAATTGTCGCAAAACAAACAAGGCACAATATTCTTCTCCGTTTTTAATTTTTAATTTAATTTAATTTATTTAACCAGGAAGTTCACTTTGAGATACAATATCTCGTCTACCGGGGAATTCGTCTTCTTTACAAAAGTTTTAAAGTGTTACAAATATATAATATAATATAATATTTAAAATGTTTTCCTCAGTCAAAGTTCACTGACTGGAGGAAAACACGAATCCCGGAACCTTTTATCGTTGATGAAGCGCGTCGGTCTCCTTTTAAAGTTGCACAACATCACTATTCAGGATCGACACGTGAGTTTTTCCGATTTTGTTACTGTATGATACATTTAGATCAAAAGGTTATAATTATTTGTATGCATATAAAGGGCGCAATGATCCTTGTCAATGTCGTGTATGTTTGATTGGTAGAGCCTTTCAGTGTCAGTGATTTTGAGTTTTTTAATGAGTGTTAGTTTGTCAGCTGATCTCGAGCAGTGTAAACATCTAGCAGTAAGAACACGAGGAGTTATGATACGATCATCTCTATATTTGACGTTATAACAGAACATACTCGAATCAATTCAAATGAGTGGTAAAAGATGAGATTGTCAGGGGTGAAACTCACAAACACATGTCCTGTCATATATATCGATGTCACATTTCATCCCAAAATTAAAACACGAATAAAATGAAGACGTATTTATAACGTTAGACCATGATGTTTTTGCACGGTGACTTTATTTTCATGGCACTTGCAGAGTTTCTTGTGAAATATGTTCTTGACAGGTTGTGTGTGTGTGTGTGTGTGTGTGTGTGTGTGTGTGTGTGTGTGTGTGTGTGTGTGTGACTGTGACCTGTAGAGTCCTGCCATGGGCAGATTGAGGCAGAAATATAACTGGAAAGGCAGACAGCAGAGCACATCTGTGCAGAAAGCTGCTGGAGACAGACAGACAGATGTGCAGGTGGAGATACAAGGTAAGATGCATGCTTGTTCAGAAGATCTGCAATACAGGTTATTATTAACTATGCAATAAGAAGCGGCAACTGTTCATTTAAAGGGATAGTTCATCCAAAAGTGGAAATTCTGTCATCATTTACTCACCCTCATGTTGTTCCAAACATGTATGGGTTTCTTTGCTCTGTTCAACACAAAAGAAGATATTTTAAAGAATGTTGGTAACCAGACAGTTGATGGACCCCATTGACTTCCATTGTAGGAGAAAACATACTATTGAAGTCAATGGGGTCCATCAACTGTCTGGTTACCAACATTCTGTAAAACATCTTCTTTTGTGTTTAACAGAGCAAAGAAACCCATAAAACGCTTTCTATTATACTTGTCTTTTTGATCCACTGGTCATGTATATTTACAGATGCATATGTATTTTTTTTCGTTTATTTATCAAATTCTTTTTTGTTGTTGCTTCTTCCAGTTCATTAAAAATAAATGTATAATTTGTCACAAAATAAAGCACAATTTTTAAGTATTATTGTCATTATTAAGTTTATTTATTATTAAGTTTTAGTGTGTTTCAAACACACAAAAAATGTATTATTATTTATATTATATGTCTCTCTGTGAAAATTCAATTTGACCACAGGGAAGCAGGAATCAGCACATTAATGTAGATGATAATGATAAATGATATAGTTACTATATTAAGATCAAAGAACAAATATTATAATATGAATAGAATTTGTTTGTACTATAATATGCTTTTTTGTTTCTACATTTGACCAATTATTCATTTAGATGTATGACTGATTGCTATAACGTCCACTGAATCATATAGAATAATTGTATGATGGGAAAGTACTGTAGGAGTATCACGAACAGCTGTAGAGCTTGTTTTTTTAAAGATATTTAGTGTGTCTGTCTGCCCTCTCACACATGTATCCCACTCCTTTTCGAAAAAGGAAATGGACATTGACAAGAGTTAAAGTCTTTGGCTGTAACTATTGTTAATTAATTTTTTGTGTTATTCTTATCATTTTGATTTGTCTACTTGATTTTCATTTTCTTGTTGGATGTTCTTTTTTTTTTTTACATGAATTCTAAATAAACCTACTACATGTTGTTGTGTTGTAATGTGATTCTGTGCAGATGGAGCCGTGCTTAAAGGAGTAGACGACTGTAACGTTCTCGTTCTGCCCGCCACCAGGACCAAGAAACAAAAAGTGGAACGCCCCGTGCCCAAGAAAAAAGCCCTGACAAAGAAACAGAGGAAGAACTTGGAGAAAGTTCTGGAGCAGAAAGAAAAGAAATCCCATGTAAGAGGAGAGAGAGAGAGAGAGAATCTGTAAATGATGCTGTTTGTTATTTATAAGTGATTTTATTTTTCTCACAATATCTCCACAGAGAGCAGAGATATTATCTAAACTAGCTGAGGTTCAGCTGCCCGAGTCAGAGCTCAAACTGCTGTACACCACCTCTAAACTCGGCACTGGAGACAAACTCTACCAGGCCAAAGCGTAAGAGATCGACCTATACACCACGTCTGAGTATCTGATATGGACAATCTGTCATTTTACACATTTCTGTGTCCTGTCTGTGCTTGCAGATCTGTGAATGAAGATCAGGAAGAGGATTCATCTACTGTCAAGATCAGCAGTTTGAGCGGAGCCAACAGAAAGAGAAGAAGAGCGGTGGATGATGATGATGATGATGATGAGGAGAAGTCAGAGTCATCCGAGGAGGAGGATAGTGAGGGATCAGACTCATCTGAGGAAGACGAGGTTAAACCCCCTGAGGAAGAACCCACAGAAGAGCAGCAGGTGCTGACAGAGGAGGTGAAACAGAAAGAGATGGACGTTAAAGAAGAGAAGAAAGAAGATGTTAAAGAGGAAACGCATAAGAAAGAAGACTGTAAACCTGCCGTGTTTATTCCTGTTGACCGACTTCCAGAGATTCAGGTACAGGAACCAGATTGTTTTAAAGTCAGCATGAAACAGAAGTTGAGAGAGTCTTTTCTTCTCTATTGTGACGTATATCAGATTGAAACGGCTTCTGGAACAAGAACAGTTGTGGGGCGGGGCTTGAGTTTGTCCATTGGGAATTGGTTGGATGGTTGTGGTTTGTGGTGGATCACATGTGAGTGACAGGTTGATCCACCTATCAGAGAAGAGAAGAGACGTCTCTGAAAGAGGAAGAGGAAGGGGAAGTTATTTTGATTTAAGATTACTAGGCATGTGAATTAAAAAATAGTGATATACACAATAAATGATATGCATTTATCATAAATGATATAAATCATTTATAATAAATACAATTTAGAGTTCATGGTGACTTTAGAGAGTGTAAGGTTTTGTGTAACAGACCTTTGACTATCGGTGTAAAAAGTCTGGTCTACATAGCAAACAAACATAGCAAAATATACAATAAATATATTTATTTAAGTTATAAATATTATATATATATTTATATAATTATAAATACATTACTTGAAGCATTCATAAGTAATGCATTATACAAGGATTCTTAATGCATTAATTGTGGGTGTATTAATTCATTAAGAATACTTTTATAATGCATTATATATACATGTATATGTATAATGTATATATACATATATTAATTACGATATGCCTTATAATGCACCTTATAATGCATTACAATAAAATACTCATCTATTCAGCTTTACACCTTTAAAAAGTATAATGCATCAAAACACATGAAAAACAACCAATTTTGTGTGTAACAATGAATCTGCAAATATTATAATGCGTTTTAACATTGTCCACAATTATTTTTAGAAACATAAAATGCATTGAAATGTAAATTACGGATTTAATGCTTATCATACATAAAGGATTCAAGTAAAGTGAAGTTCTCTCTTGGATTTAAATCGTTTTGATCTGATTCAGTTCTGAAGCATCATTCACTCTTAAACTGTGATGTTTCTGTTCCTAAGAAAGTTTTTGGTTACACTTTATATAAGGTGTCTGTAACTCCTATGTACTTGCTTTTTAAAAAGTTAAATGTTAGGTAAAATGCATTATTGTGTTCATGTTGTATTGCAGATCGCTTGTTCTGCTATATGGGTACGGTTAGGACAGGTTTAGTGATATGGGTGGGTTCACGTGTCAACAGTGTAATTAAAGATGTAATTACCTTCAGGTGTTTCTAAATACAGTATATAAAATATAAATGTGTCAACAGTGCAATTAAAGATGTAATTGCAGAAATGAATTATAGATGTAATTACCTTCAGGTATTTCTAAATACAGTAAATAAACATGTATGTACACAATAAGTGCAATACATTTAAATGTTAATAAATAGTAGTTAAAGACACTCACTATAAAGTGGGACCAATATTTTGACTCATTTTGTTAATTAATTTACCTGTCTATTCCAGTTTTAACTTGCATTTGGCTCTTGTTTGTGTGTGTGTGTGTGTAACTCTTCATGTGAATTGCAGGAGGCTCGTCTGAGGCTGCCGATCCTGGCGGAGGAGCAGGTGATCATGGAAGCGGTGAGGGAAAGCGAGTGTGTGGTGCTGTGTGGAGAGACGGGGAGTGGGAAAACCACACAGGTGCCTCAGTTCCTGTATGAGGCGGGATACGCCAGGTAACATGGGAGCCGATGTGTGTGTGTGTGATCTGTGTGGTCTGCCTCTCACAGTTTATTCCTCTGCTTCTCAGCTCCGGGGGCATCATCGCTGTGACAGAGCCCAGGAGAGTGGCAGCGATCAGCATGTCGCAGCGTGTTGCCACTGAGATGAATTTACCCAGCAGGTATGAGTGTGACATCAGTGCAGTGAGGTGATGTTATCAGGGTTAAGCACATGTTGGCCACATATTAAAATCCCTGAACCGAGTAGCTTATTGCTATTATAAAACTCTAGCAAACGCCTATATTATCAAATGTATTATCAGACTAAATATATGCAGATTATTATCATTCATAGTAGTAGTAGTAATAATAATAAACCTCAACCTAAAGTGACATTGTAAATATTTAGATTTGTCAAACTTAATTTAAATTTAAAATAACTCTTTTCTATTTTAACATATTTTGAAATGTAATTTATTTATTAAAGCTGAATTTTGAGCATCGTTACTCCAATCTTCAGTGTCACATGATCCTTCAGAAATCATGCTGATTTGCTGTTCAAGAAACATTTCTGATTATTATCAATGTTAAAGACAGTTGTGCTGCTTCATATTTTTGTGGAAACCATGATTCATTTGTTTTCAGGATTCTTTGATCAAAGAACAGCTTTTATTTGAAATGTAACATTTTTAATGTATTTTCATTTTTTTTTAATTTAAAGTATTAATTCATTTAAAAAAGATACTGTCCTTAAAGTAACAACAGGTAGTTTTTTGCTCTCGGGCTCCCCCTACAGTTGGGAAACAGTATTGTCCTCTACTACTGTCGTAAACTCTCATCCTACATGCACATGCATTTGTTGACAACCATGATAGCCCTGAACACTGTAGGAGGAGGTCACATGCAGGTGTTCTCGCGTGTGTGAAATGTCTTCATCCCAGGTACAGTGGCATATATTTCAGCATGTCATATGAATATAATTTCATGTGTTTTATTTTTTTTATAACGACAAATGATCGCGTTTACAAGCCAGCGTCATTATAGTAGCCTAGTCTATTGGTTACCGTTTTACTGAATCTATATGATACTTCAATGCAATGTTTGAGTAGTTGATAATAACCATATATCGTCAATATTATAATATCAAGCTACCATAAATGAATTTGCAAATTTTACAAATCGATTTGCATTATAGCTTGAGGCAAGACAAATAAACAAATATCACAGACATGTTAGGTATCCTAAAATATGATTTTATTAATAATCTTCCTCCTTTCTTTGTACATGTTGAGTAGACTACACTTTTTAGGTCAAACATATGCTATTTGCATTTCATCGATTGCAAAGTTCAAATCAGAACGAGAATACTAGCGATAGCTAACCATCAAAAACTAGAATATCGTTTACTAGCTACCAGATTGATAATTCGCTATTACTCTAGCGAATTAGAGAGATTAGAGAGAGGCATTCTTTTTTCGATGGGGGGTTCGATGCTCCCTGCACACGCAAGGTCTCTCGCTCGCTTTCTCTCTCTGCCGTCCGCGCGCGTTGGAGCACAGTCTCTGTCTCGCGTGCGCGCTCGCTCTAGATTCCGGGAGATTTGAACTAATTTGCGGTATAACTTGTCGATCACGAGTGGCTCATAGGGGTGTAACGATATTTGAACCGAACCGAAAAACCGCGATACACCACCCACGATACGTATCGCGATACTCTCATGGCGAACCGAACACGCCCCGCCCCCTGCGGCCCCGCCCAGCCCCGGCTCATTGCACCTCATGTGTTATGTGTACACAACGAATACAGGGCTGTTGCCTAACCACCATTAACCACATATAATCGCAATAAGCTCAGTGTTTTGTTACTTTTGATAATAAGCAAGGTGTAATCTTTCAAATTATGTCTATTTGATCACGAAATGTAAACAATAAATGCCGTTTTGGCGCTCTTAGATGTGGCGTGACAGATTTCACTGTATGCATGCGGCAGCGCGGAGCGCGATCATCTCTTCCTCAGTTACAGAATAAACATGAATGGACACCCGAAGGTATGTTGAAAGATACAGTATACTTACTGAAAGGCATCATAACTCGTGTAAACACTCAATCAGTGTTTCAACAGCGGAAATACGTCAATAAAACGCTTAGTTTTTCACATAGCTTTATATTTACCTCAGGCAAGTCATTCAGTGTCCACAGCTTGCTGGTTTGCTAACTCTTTCACTAAATAAATGCTATATATTAGCCTATATATTATATTTTACTTAACCTGTTTATGATATCTTGATTATTTAATGTATGTTTAAAATAGTTGTCATGAAAATAACAGCAACTGTGTAAATTATTATACAACAATAACAAATTAGAGTAAAAACATGTTAATGCAAAAATTGCCTTATGTGCAGTTTACATGTTTTCATACAATTTGTTATTTGAGTGTTGATTATTATTATATCATTTAGGCTAAAAGTCTAGGCTTGTTAAGCTTTAATGTTATAGTAATGTGCAAGTAAGGGCTGTAGTTTACAGCATTAGCAGATAATTTTGTTATCCTTGAGAAACGTTTACTTGTAATTTAATTGATTTAAAGACAAGGACACAATTTGTTCATTAAAGCACTGTTTAATAAAAAATAAAAGCAATTTTAGCTTTCTAAACCCCCCCACCCCACCGAAATGAACCGAACCGAACCGAGACCTCAAAACCGTGGGACGAACCGAACCGTCAGGTTTGTGTATCGTTACACCCCTAGTGGCTCAACAGGTAGAGATCTATAGATAAACTCATCTTTCAGGCATTTAACCGACCGGGTTGACAATTTAGCGTGAGAAACCGGGGGTGTGGCGTACGTGTGAGCGTGTGAAACCAATTAAATGCGGGTGTCTCACGGCCAATGCGTGAGAGTTGGCAGCTCTGCAATGTTGATCCTCGTTCTGCCTTTAACGCGATCACTTTCTCTTTTTCTCTTTTTGCTTTGCTCCGATAAAACCTTTGCTTTCTTGTTTTTCTGTGCAGCTTCGGCCATGACTATAACATTTGGCTCGCAAGTCCGATTTTAAGGAAGTGGGGGTGGTGGTGGAAGTGACGTATATGCCGTAAAGCAGTCGAATTTTGTAGTTCTCTTTGTTCGCCGGTTACTACCCGAAACCCAAAGTTTAAAAGTACGATTAAAAACGCTACAGACCCCGTCAGGCTATGGCAGACGTGTCATTCAACCTATTGTAAGTCGATGTACCATCACAAGAGACTTGGAAATATATTATGAAGGCTGAAAAGTTACCTGTTGTTACTTTAAACCTTTGAACGATAGTGTATAATGACAGGATTTTGCCTTTTGCATCCAAATAGTTATGTAGGCAAAGGTTTAAACTGAATCTCCTGTTGACTTGAACCTGCTCTGTACTGTTGCATTTGTGCAGTTATTTTTAGACCTTTTACAAACATCCTGCATGAAGTCTGAAAAGCTTTAACTGAAATAAGTGTGTATGTGTGTTCAGGGTGGTGTCTTATCAGATCAGGTATGAAGGGAATGTGACAGAAGACACAAAGATTAAGTTCATGACAGATGGTGTTCTGCTTAAAGAAATTCAGAAGGTAACAAACACGCACCACTCATTTTATATTAGATGATGCATACTATGTATTGGTTTCTTTATTAAAGCTGTACTAATATTATAGTTAGGCAGGTTGAGTATAATAAACTGTATACTGTATAGACTAGACTTTTTTTTTTGTGTGTGTAAAAAGGATGTCCCTAGAGGTTCTCCAAAGATTTTGCTAACAATACTGATTTAGTCAGTGTTTAGATTTCAGTGTTTAGGGTCAAATGTCAAGTATTGCTCATGAAAATAAGTGTATGTGCTGACCTTAGGTGTGTATTTTTCAGCTAACCTCTATGATTGGTTTGTTTATCATGTAATAAAGCAAAAACCTCCGTATTAAATATACTATAGAACTAAAAGTAAGCCATTAGTGTCACTAAAACTGGAATAGACAGGTAAATTAATTAACAAAATGAGTCAAAATATTGGTCCCACTTTATAGTGAGTCACGATGTGTGTTTTTGCAGGATTTCCTGCTGCAGAAATACAGTGTGGTGATCATAGATGAAGCTCATGAGCGCAGTGTGTACACAGATATCCTCATCGGCCTCCTGTCGCGCATCGTCCCCCTCCGCAACAAGGTAACACGCGTGAACATGTATGACGTTCAGGTTAAAGCTGTGTGTTCGGCGTGTGTGTAATGCCATCTGTGATTCACAGAAAGGTTTACCCATGAAGCTGATCATCATGTCAGCGACGCTGCGTGTGGAGGACTTCACTGAGAACAAGAGACTCTTCCGCTCTCCTCCTCCGGTCATCAAGGTGTCACATTCATGTTCTTCTATTTCAATAGCATGTGTTCATGTCATTATCAGATGTCAGGTGATTAATAGGGCAGTATATGCATGCTTTTCACACTGCGCTTAACCCTGCTTTAATACTTTCAGCTATAAAGTTGGTTTTATCTGATCAATATAACTGTGAACTAATTTTCTACACTTTATTAAATGCTGTAGTGATTGATTATTAAATCCTGTCATTATTTACGCACCCTCAAGTTATTACAAACCTGTATGCATTTGTTTCTTCTGCTAGAAAACGTTCTTAATTGAAAATAACCAACAGAGAAAGTTCAGCATAAGTTGTCATTAGGTTGTTGCAGAAAATCCTCTCTGAAACGTTCTAGAAAATGTAGTTATTTGTTAAAAAAAATAAAACCTAAAATAACCATTATGGTTTGGGTTGTGTAGAAGTTATTTTTAGGTTGTCTTGAAAAAATGTTCTGGGAATGTTATTTTTTTGTTATTAAAAAAATAAAACATTCCTTGAATTTGATTCCCAACAAATAACCAAGTACTAGTGGGAACCAAATACCACCGTTAGAGGAGCATTCTGTGTTTTTAAGATAAAAAATTACCATCATATTATAATCAAGAAAATACTTTGTTTCAACACTGTGTGTGTCTATAGGTGGAGGCCCGTCAGTTTGCAGTCACGGTACATTTCAATAAACGCACACAAATGGAGAACTACACTGGAGAAGCTTTCCGTAAGATCTGCAAGATTCATCGTATGCTGCCGCCAGGTTGGTTAAACACGCATAGCTGCTAAACTTAAATCTTAGCTATATGCACAGATATAAATGAATATGCAGCAGGGGATGATGAATGTCTGAACACGTGTGTGTTGTTGTAGGTGGTATTCTGGTGTTTCTGACGGGTCAAGCGGAGGTCCATTCTGTGTGTCGCAGACTGAGGAAGGCTTTCCCTTACAGACCCAACCGAGAGCACACAGGTACAGTCACACACACACACACACAATATATGCTTAAAGTGCCCCTATTATGCTTTTTTGGGGTATTGCCTTTCCTGCAGTGTGTAATAAAGCGGTTTGTTTATGGAAAAGGTCTGCAAAGTTTCAGAGATCAAAGTACATGATAATAAAGTTATTGGGTCTCATTCATGAAACACGAGCAGAACGAATTTTTGTGTAAATCGTGTGTAAAGTGGTTCTGGCGTAAATTTTCGGATTCATTAAAATGTTCGTATTTTCCAAATGTTAGTCGGTACGAAAGAAATCTGCACCTGCTCCCAGCCACGCGTAAATAGTGAGTTTAACATCCGAACGTTTTGCTCAGGCTGCATTTTAATTCACCTTAATCGGGTACATATTTACACAGCATTTTGAAAAAATATTATATATAGTAATTACATACGGTTTTTCTTTTTACTTCTGGGACTGTTTGATTAGCAGATGAAACTCCATTAACTGCATCTGTAATAGGGGTGGTTAATCTGTCTGATTTCCCGATTCGATTCGATTACGATTATTGAAGTCCCGATTCGATTACAGTCGATTTTCGATTATTAACGATTCTCGATTAGCGATTATTGATTTTCCATTTCACAACAGTAAACGAAAAAACACTACAAAGTGATTGCAGTATTAAAAAAAGTCAGCTGCTGAATTACTTAACTCTTTTATTGAGTAACAACAACTCAAAGCACTTTCTGTGTTGTGTAGTTATAATTTCAGAATTATTTGTATGTAGCTTATGTTCTGTAGAACACAGAAATGAATACATCACATTGTGTTGTGACTCATCAAGTTGAACGAAACAATAACAAATAAATGAAAGGCTTATTTCCTTAAGGAAGTAGATCAGAAACAACATACTGTAGAAATTGGACAATTTTCTTCTAGAAAGACAAGGTGTTGTTCAGGTGGAGGAAGACTGCAGGTTGCAGTCGAAACATGTCAAGGTAAATAAAAAGTTTATAATGCAAAAAAATTTTTGCATTATATGCGGTTAGAACAGCTGTCAGCAGCGCGTCCTCATCCATATCAAGTGCCTCGTCCCCTGAGGCGGTGGCAGCGCGGGCGGGAGCCGGCGGCTGCGAGTCCGGGAGAGGGGGCGGAGAAGGAGAGATAGACGCTCGAGGGAGTCATTCCGGCGAGCATTTGCATCAGAAAACGACGGCAGTGCAGCCCGCAGGGTCGACATCGGAAGTGCGTCGCTGAGCTCACAAACCCAGGCAGAGAGCGCAGATCACATGGCGGTCTCCGTCGCTGTGCGGGGCTCTGCACGCGCCGCAGGAAGTGCAAGGCATCTTGAAAAAGACGCTCGCTGCTCTTTTAGACAGTAAGTTTTGCAAGAAAGGATCCGTCGCCGGATAGCGTAGCTCGCACGGATGGCTGAAGGTGGCGAAGACGGCCGGCTTCTTCAGGCGCTGTCTTGTCGCTTCCTCGACGGCGGCGGCGGCTTCTCTCTAGATCCAGCGATGCGGCAATAATAATAACGCAATTTTTTTTTTTATATAATAATAAAAAATCGATTTTTGAAAATTTAATAATCGATTCATAATCGTCCATAACATAATCGCGATTAATCAATAATCGATTTTTTTAACCACCCCTAATCTGTAATATGCTGCCAAGCTTGCTTTTCTTTAGGACCTGATACGCCACTGTAGCCTACGCTTGAAAATAAAATGTGGTGTTTTGAATGAACTTCTGATAATAAAACTTCGATTTCTGCATCTGAGAAATTTTTGAGAAGACATGTTGAAATCCTTCGTTTGGTGTCATAATATGATGCCCATATATAGTTGTCAGTCTGATTTAATGGGCGGGATTTATGGTAATTGAGAATGAGCGTGCACGCGTGTCCCATTTACGACTGATTGGAATTCATTAACACACACACACATTTCACTATCACATCTGACGTTTACGAAGTATTTGTGAATCAGGAGATGAGTTTTCGGAAAGGTCTCTTTGCGCGCAAATCACTCTCATATTTACTCGTATATTTACGAATGTTTCATGAATGAGACCCATTGTCTCCTAAAAGAAAGAATCAATTCTGAAGTGCTGAAACGAGTCATCAGTAATTCCAGTCTCACTTCCTGTTACATACCTACTTAATTTGCATAATGCCAGCCTATGGTCTTCATAGGCTGCCTGTGAACATTATCTTCTTTGACCCACCCTAAAACACTTTAGTTGTCGCTGAGACTGAAAGAGTTTGGTTCATGTTGTCGAAATGTTTGAGCAAATCCACTTTGCTTGCACTTCCAAAGGATAAGGGCTTGTATTGAAACTGTAAAACTCGTTACCGTTCGCATCAATGTGTATCGAGTGCTGAGGAAGATCCAGAGCTGAAATTCAGATATGGGAATGGGCGCTTGGTTTACAACACGCGCTTCAGGTGGTCAACCAATCACAACAGACTGGGCCATCTGACCAATCAGAGCAGAGTAAAGGAGGGGTTTAGAGAGACTCAACCCTTGATCGAACCGTTTCAAACACTGTGAGAAAAGAGCTGAAGCTGCAATGTATATTATAAGAAAATTAAAGTGTTTTTTGACCTTGGATGCATGTAAACCTATTGTAAGAGACCTTCAAAGAGAGAGACCGTTAGTTAAAGGGCACTTAAACTAAAAAAAAATGACAGTATTGGGGATACTAATATAGGAAAATCTCCTTAGTAGATGAGCAGCCTTCCCAACATTAGAAACTGAAGTGTGTGTCTTTTTCAGATTTAATGGAAACAGACAACCTGAAGACGTCAAAAAGAGCAAAGAAAAAGAATGTGGTATGATGACTATCATAAATGAACAATGAAAAATACTTCTGCAGCTAATATTAATTTCAATATTTACTAATACATTTTTTATTAAAGGTGTGGTATCAGTATTTGTTAATATAAGTTAATGCATTGTAAACTTACATCAGCAAAAAATGAACAATTGTATTTTTTTTATGATATAACATTTAACAAAGATTGATAAATACTGTAAAAGAAACGGCTAATTTTCCTGTTGATATGATAGCAGAACACTTGAATTTAAAAGAGAATGTGTAGTCAACTATGTAACACAACTACTAGTTGAAACACTTATTGTCACACAGTTACACATACTATTGTCTCACATACTAAGTAGTATGCATTATACAGTGTATTTGGTGCAGTAAGAAGTGCGCTAGCATTAGGCTGTATTCTCTGTCTCAGTCCCTCCCGAGGATTAATCTGGACAGTTACTCTGTTCTGCCTGTGGACGAGGGTGATGAGGATCGTCAGGCCGGCATTGATGAAGATGATGATGATGAGGGTTCAGACCTTGAGCTGGAGCTGGGTGATCATCCAGAGAGCGATCAGGGTGAGGGATTCTTACTTATACGCAGGTGTGTTTAATCTGTTTGACTCTATATATGAATTAATGTGTGTGTGTCTGTTGTTTCCTGTGGTCAGAAGAGAAGGCGGATCCGTCGATCCCGCTCTACGTGCTTCCTCTCTACTCTCTGTTGGCACCCGAGCTGCAGGCAAAGGTATGTGCCGTAGTTCTGACGATTTGTGCTGCCTTGTCGAAAAATGCTACCGTAGCGCGAATCGATCACAGAGAATGTCTATTAATATTATATGAAATACAATTATAATACAATTCTAAGTTATGTGTAGCTACTGTATACTGTAGACTACGGTGTGAAAAGTACAAATTATCATCAAATATTCATCTTTGACTTGTCAAAGCACGCCTTTCCTTAGTAACTGAAACTTTCAGTTATTCTTGTTCAGCTGGCTGACCGCACAAATATTCATATGGTAGTTAGCATTTTTTAAAGGGAAATGACATTATAACACATGAAAATGTACCTTTTGTTAAAAAAAACTGAGTCTGCACAGGCGCATAACCAGTAAGTAGCAAATCTCGATGGGTAGCATGAATCTCCAGAACACCGTATCTGTCTGTTCACTCACTTCAGTGTCCTCGAATAACACAATAATTGTACAAGAATTTTGCACTTTTCAGTAAAAAAAAAAAAAAAAAAAAATTTTTAAAAATGCATGGAGATATACTTGATTTACTTTACGATATAGCAATAGACTATATAATACTATAATATAAATTATTTTTCTATAATTGTAAAAAATGTATATACTTAAAATATAAATAATATGTAATATTGAAAAGCTTTTAATCTCTGTGTTTCATGAAAAACTCAATATCCACAGCCATACTTTTACATTATTAAATGCAAAAATGTATTTGGCTAAAATAACAGAAAATCTTTATTTACTTGATTTATTTCATTTGACTTACATTAAGCAATATAAACTATTTAACACTATAATATAAATGTATATAATTTGTAATTAATTAATAATTAATTCATTATTTAATAATAGTGTTTAATGTTTGTAGATCATGAAAAACTAGATTATAAAATCCTATACCTAATTATTGTAATTTATTATAATTATTATATAAATTTTACTTGTATAGAAATCAATTTTTACATGATATATATATATATTTATATAATATAATTTATTTATATATACAATTTTTATATCTATTCTACATTTCATCCATACATTTCATTTGATGATGACTCTTTTCCAATAATAACCAAGAACTTTTGAACTATTTGCTGTTTGAAGTTATTTTTCACAATGATTACAGATTCTGAACATGTAAGATATTTCGTTGTTTGTGGTGTTACTCATTTTTGTGAACGGTATTTTTAATAATTATGCTCTGAAATGAATGGACAAATGTTACAATGCTTCCAGATCTTGACTTCAATCCTTAGACATGTAAAAAAAGAAGTGAAAAGATTTTCTCAGTTTGTCACACTTATTGTAGAATCACTGTTTGTCACTATTATTATTCTTATTCACCTCATCTGTGTGTGTTCAGGTTTTCCGTCCTCCTCCCGCTGGAGCGCGTCTGTGTGTCGTTGCGACTAATGTTGCGGAGACGTCTCTGACGATCCCTGGTGTCAAGTATGTCGTGGACTGCGGTCGTGTGAAGAAGAGATTCTACGACAGAGTGACAGGCGTCTCCGCCTTTAAGGTCACCTGGATCTCTCAGGCTTCAGCCAATCAGAGGGCAGGAAGGGCGGGCAGAACGGAGCCGGGCCACTGCTATAGGTCAGAATTTGACCATTGTTGTATTTTAAAGGAAACTGAATAGTTATGTGAGAGGAAGATCTGGGGCCGGTTTCACAAAGCTATTTTAGACCGGTCTATAGAGTTAGACAAGTCTAAAATGTGCTCATAGACTAGTCTAATGCAAGTTAGACTGTTTCACAAAAATAAAGACTGACTTAATTTAGACCAAAAAAATTAGACGCCTTCCCCCCCAGGCTAACTCAGGTCTAAGACTCTGTTACCTTGGCAACCAGCAGTAACAATCAGTTACATTACAAACAGGGAAAATGGCCCTTTCCAAATGAAACATTTCTTCTTGTTACTACATTCTCCGCTAAATTTCCCCAGTAAAATGTCCTTGTAACTGTTATACTCCTCCAACAAACACATATTTCCCGCTGGGGTAAACTGCACTGAGCGGATGAATGCGCTTACTCGATCCGCCATGTTTTTTGTTTTGAAAAGTGTCTTATTTTACCCAGAATTCATTGCAGTGTAGTCCTACTTAAGATAGTCAGAGTCTTAAGCGCTTTGTGCAACGGTCTGATTTAGATGTCTATCTGAAGTCTGGCTATCTACTATATCTAAGCCATAGTCAGTCTATCTTTGTGAAACCGGCCCCAGGAAGCTGATGTGATATTAATATTTGTGTATGTATGCACAGGCTCTACTCGTCTGCTGTGTTTGGAGATTTCTGTTTGTTTTCGGAGGCTGAAATCACGCGGCGTCCCGTCGATGACCTCGTCCTTCAGATGAAAGATCTCAACATTGAGAAGGTTTCCTTTCATCATGCGATAACAATCCCACATGAACTATTATATCCCAGCATGACAGGTTTTGGTTTAGTTTTGTTTATGTATTTTGTGTGTGGGTTTAGGTTGTGAACTTCCCGTTCCCCACTCCTCCCTCATCCGAGGCGCTGATCGCAGCCGAGCAGCTTCTGATCTCACTGGCAGCGCTGGAGGAACCGCCTCGACACGGACGGTACGCTCTCTCTCTCTCTTTCATTCATACATCACTCTGTCCTCCAAGTCTAACTGATAGGAAATTTCAACAGCCACGTTTGCTTTATTTAAAATTAGACATTGGTGTATTAAAATACCCAGTTAAAATGTAATAACATTTAAATATGCACACGTTTGCAAAAGAATATAAACTCATAAATGTGTAAATATGTGAGAACACAAAAGGGTAAAATATGTACATTGTTTTATTAAATATGAACATATTTGCATATTATTACAAAGGTTATATAAACTATTACTTTATCACTGTCATGGTTATTTATTTAATTTATTTTTTAATTAATTTTTTTTTTCATTTGTCAACAAAATAGTTCATTAACACATGAATATGAACTGTAGGTCCCATAAAATGATAATGTAAAATAATCTGATAATCAACCGTAATATCACTGGGAAATGGGAATCATATTTCCCGCAAATAATATTAAATTGAAAATTTAACCATTTGATTTATTTACAGTTTGATTCACTATTAGATTAAGCAATATAAACTATATATATAATACTGTAATATAAATTCATGTTTATGAAGTTATAATTGAATTGTTGTAATTAATAATGTGAAAACTAGCACATATTTGCATATTATTGCAAAAGGGTCTTCAACTATTATTTAATCACTGAAGATGACAAAATATTTCATAATTAAAAAAACTTAAATATTTATTTTAATGTGATCAATATAGTTCACATGAACTATAGGTCCCATAAAATAAAAAATAAAAATACTGACAGTCAGCTATAATAAATCTGTAATCAAGCTATAGAATTTAAGTATTTATTATAAAATATTACATTACTGTTTGAGCAAATATCATTTGATCAAATTGGCTGTTGAAAGGTGATCACAAATAGTAATGTTCATTATAATGTTGCTGAATTTTTTTTTTTATTATAAAATGAATATTCTTTCTTAACCTGTTTTTAGTTTGGGCGAGATGGAGAGGGCGCGTCTATCGTGTCCCATAACCCCTCTGGGTCGTGCAATGGCCGCGTTCCCCGTAGCACCGCGTTACGCTAAGATGCTAGCGCTGGGCCGTCAGCAGGGCTGTATGCCGTATGTCATCACCATAGTGGCCGCCATGACCGTCAGAGAGATCTTTGAGGATTATGACAGGTCACACATGCACATTTACTTCACTTTTGTCTCTCTGGTCCAGAAGAAGCATTAGGGAACGGTAGCGCTCACGTCCGCTCTTTCTCTGGTTTGTCAGGCCTGCGGGCAGCGAGGAGGAGAGCACTAAGATGGCAGGGAAGAAAGCCAGATCTGTTCAGATGAGGAGGTTATGGGCAGGACAAGGACAGTCACTGCAGCTGGGAGATCTGATGGTTCTGCTGGGTATGGCTTTGATTTGACTAACTTTGGATTTGAATGTTGATGTGAAATGTGAATGTGAAAAACCTTTGCTCTAGCAGTGTGATGTTAGTATTATTAGCTTTTGTTTCATTTTAATTTAGGGTACGTTTACATGACAACGATGTGCTACAAACAGAAAAGTTTTTCCTTTGCATTTTTCACGTACAGATGACAACAAGCTTTAATGGCATCAAAGCGATCCCGGTTTACACGCATCCGTGAAAACGACTAAAATTCATTAAAAATTCTGTATTCTGCTGCCAGGCCAGTAGATGGCGATATCACTTCTGTAAAGAAACACTACTCGCCTATCCACAGTATTCCTGCGCCCCATGACGCTTTGCGCGAATTATGGATGTAACTTCCGTTAAGATGTAAACAATCAGTGAAAGGCTAAGCTCTATGGACGCAATAATAGATTTTTAAACCTTTTACGATGACATTACATTTATTCTACTCACCCTTCAACCATTGAACATTAAAAGGACATTTAAAAGTGTAAAAGCATCAACAAGGTAACTTTCAACAGACCATGAATAATCTCAAAAGCATCTTTCCACAGCTAAATCGGTCGGTTAAATATTACTGTGGTAATCTGTATTATGTAACATACGTTGCCTTAATAAAAAAGTGTTTTACTTCAGCATTACGTGATACTATTTTAAAGTGATTTCAGTCATTTTGACAGATAATAAATTGTATTTACCTGTGAAACCAAACCTGGAAAGAGACGTGAGGATTTGGAGAGGATTCCAGTGAATTATTAATGGTATACATCGTAAATTAAATCGGGAGAACAGACCACAAATGTGCAGTATGTGTTGACTTTTGTCATACTATTACAGCGGAATTCAAAAGGAAAAAAGAAAACAATCATGAGGAAAAGAATGCAGAGCTCTTAGGCCTACTATGGATATTCTTGTTATAACATGTCACGTTAAAATACCAAGTGTTACGTTATTCTCATGTTATTCTTAGATAAAACATGAAAGAAAACTGATTGCTCATTAAGTCAAACTGACGGATCAGGTTTATTTGTAGGGCAACCTTATGATTTGAAATGATTCGTTTCAGTCTTTTTGAATGGTAGTTCCCCAAACCGGAAGTGCCGCCCATAATTCAAAACGCAGTAAGCTTGTCAGGAATAAGGTGGATAGGGCTTATGTAGCCCCGCCCCTTTTCAGCGCTGCGCTCGTTGTCTTTTGTCTTCCGGTCTGTATTTTTCACAGCGATCTTCCGTATTTATGGCTGATTTATGACTGATATTTGTTAAGACATCTGCATTAAACATTACAATCCTCATGATAATTTCGTTAACTTTACATTAAGTAAATCCACTTTAAAAGCTAGTTACTCCTGGACAGCGATGTCATAGAGATATACAGAGCGACCGCAAAAACGGAAGTTCAAAGACAATTTTTTAAAGATGGCGGCACCCTCGTTTCTCTGGCGCATAAGGTCTATAGACTGAACACATAATGTGTGCATGACATCACCATTTGCACAAATTTGTGTTTTTGTAGTTTACACGAAGGCAATAACAGTATCATTTTCAAAAACTTGCACTTTGAAACGTTTTCAGGCCCCCAAAATGCCGTTGTTGTGTAAATGAATGGCAAAAACGCATTAAAAAATTTGTGTTTTTAGTTGAAAACTTTTATGTGCTTTTGTAAAAAAAAATTATATTTAGTTTTAGTTTATTTAGTTTTAGTAATTTTTGTATTTCAACTTATTTATTTCAGTTAGTTGCTGAGACAACATTTCTAAGTTTAATTTATTCCATCTAATATTAATATTTTATTTGAGCTTGATTTCAATTAACAAAAATGATTTTTAATAGTTTGTTTTATTTTAATTAACAATAACAAAACAGTCCTATAGTGGTTGACTGACATGTTTTTTAACGTGCATAATTGCTGCAATTAAGTGTATTTTATTTTTACTTAGTTACTAAAATAATTAGAAATAAACTATTTGAAAATGCATCCATTTAAAAAAATAATTTGAGCTTGATAAAAAAATAAATCTCTAAAATAAACAGATTTATACTTTAGGTATATGGCAACTTCTGTAATTCCTATCATAGTATTTTTCACAAATAAAAACATTGCTAGAAAAGTCATGGAATCATATTTCTTAAATAAAGCCGAGGCAATACTCATTAAACATACCGTAGACAGTTCATATGACATGTATGATTAATAAAACCTTACAATACAACTATTATAGTGTTTGCCTTTCTATTATTAGACTGAGCTGTTGAACAAAGACTGTAAACCAATGAAGACGGAGAATGGGAGTCAGCGCCGTCAAAATAAAAGTCCCTCTCCTGACTGTTACCAGCCAAACCTAAAAAAAAAAAAATCTATCAGTCAATGTCAATAATTAAAAATTGCCAAATATATATAATGCCACCATCTCTTCTCTGCATTTTCAGTTACTTTCTTTTGTTCTGCCATTGAATTGTCTGGTTTGTGTAAACGGCGGGATGTTGATTGGTGTTTAGGGGCGGTCGGCGCTTGTGAATTTGCTGGCTGCACTCGTCAGTTCTGTGAGGAAAATGGGCTTCGGTTCAAAGCAATGCTGGAAATCCGAAGATTACGAGGACAACTGACCAATGCAGGTACATACACAAAATACACATGCAATTTTTATGTGCCTGCTGTTTCTTGTGCATCTGATTTAAGCATCTCTGTCTCTCAGTGAATGCCGTGTGCTCCGACGCTGGCGTATACATGGATGATAAGATGGCTCCTCCGACAGAGTCACAGGTGACGTTTTTACGGCAGATCGTATTGGCAGGTTTAGGAGATCACATCGCCAGACGAGTGCAGGCCGAGGAACTGCTCGACCCCAAGTGGAGGAACGGCTACAAGGTGCCTTAAAAACTCTGTTCGCTTCTGATTTTGCTTTTGATTTTAACAGTAATAGAAAGATCTATATGCATATGTGTGTGTGTTCCAGACTTCTCTGTTGGACGATCCAGTGTTTATTCACCCATCATCTGCCCTTAATAAGACGCTTCCAGAGTTTGTTGTTTACCAGGAAGTCATGGAGACCACCAAGATGTACATGAGAGGTCTGTGTTTGTTCACTACTATACACTGTCTATCAAATGCACTCAATCAAGGTTTTGTCTCAAAAACAGTTGGAAACAAAGTGGAAAATCTCATTGGGATTAGCTTGTTGACATGAACTTTGAACTTTTATATGTATTTTAATGTTAGTAATTACTTAAGTTAATAATAATTTTAGTTTATTGTTTTTTTATTACTATAAATATGATATTTATATATAGTATATTCATATTTAGTACTAAAATATATTATTCATATAGTCTGGGTTTCAAAACCATGTGAATTGAAAGTGGACTTGGACTCACAATAGACCCAAAATAGAAAATAATAGAACATTTTTAATTTATCTTGTCACTTTACTCTAGTGATTGGGATATAGATAGATAGAAATTGAATTTATCCTGAAAATCATGAAAAAATAAATGTCAGTTTCCACAAAAATAGCAGCAGAACTGTTTTCAAGAAATGAAACAAGAAATGATTTGTGAGTTATTTAAAATTGTAACTACTGTAACTGTATATTACTGTTTTTACTGTATTTTTGAATAAATAAATGAAGCCTTGGTGAGCATCATTTAATTTAATTTTAATCTAAAGATAGTAAATGACACATACATAAATAGCTTTATATAGCACATACAATACAATTATATAATTTTTTTATAATATTTACAAAAATAATTAGAAATAAATGCTTTGAAAATTAATCAATTTGAAGGAAAAAATTTAAAATGTAATTTAAAAAAATCTGTAAGATAAACTTTGAGAATTGACCGTTCGCAAGCCCCTCCCCAAAAACGGCCATTGTCCAATCACACATCATAGCAACCGTTACTATGTGAGCAGGTCCGTCAAACATTGACTCCAAGCAAGATGTTGAAGCGGTGCGCCCACGGCGTTTGTAAATCGGACACTAGATACCCCGAGAGATTGTCTGGAGGAGTTCTGTTCTTTCCATTCCCAAAGCTGAAAACACATCGTGAGCAGTGCCTACAATGGATAAAACAGTGTGGACGGCCCCACTCCCAGTTGTTAAATGTGTCGAACATGGTTAACTCGCGTCCAGCATGCGTGAGACTGAGACACTGAGATTAGTCAAGAAAAATGGAGAAAGCAGATCAAGAGGATCCACAAAGGAATTACGTTTTCTAAAGGGTTGTTGTTAACATGATATTTTCGGGGGGAAATGAGCAGCAGTCAACTAGTTAGCAGTGCAGCGCCTGTAGACTAACAGTTTAGACTAGAGGAGTGCACGTTGGCAACGGGGAACGCATGAAGCTTACTTGCCAACATCAGTTCATATAATGTTATCAATATCGTAATGAATAGAAATAACCTTAAATAATGTATGGCTATCTGCATCTTTCCGTCTCTTATGTATAGTTACTTTTTAAACACGAAAATCGCATTCAGCATGACACGCAAGCGGTTGTTAAAGCGAATGTATAATCCTGTATCTCAGGCAAAATTACTAAATATGCAGCGCGAGTTATATATTTCTAACTCCAAACAATTAGCCACTGAACCAGCTTAAAAAATCTTCTTCCAGGCTGTGCTGGTTGTATTTGAGGTAACGTTACAGGTCATGGGGTTTCTCAGATTTCGCTTGAGACCGGTAAAAGCATTAGCCTCGATAGTAGTCGTGTCTCTTTCATTGCGTATTTTTATATTTTGAATATATCCCTCCACTGCATACTGTAACCCCTTGTGCCTCGATCTGGAGGATATCGCAGAGGTATTGCTCCAAAAAACGGTCACTGACACGCACGGGTATACCTCTTTATCTGTGGTGCTGGTCGTGTTTGACCATTTGTTTGACGGGCGTAGCAACAATAACTAGGGGGCGTGGCTTTTGCGAACGGTCAATTGTGACAGCTCTATCTACATATACATCAATTATATGTCAATGTTTTGTTTCTCGCAGGCGTCTGTGCCGTTCAGGCGGAGTGGATTCCTAGGCTCCTCCCACAATACTGTCACTTCAGCGTCCCGGAGGAAAGCCCCGCCCCCTGGTACTGCCCACTGAGCGGCCGAGTGAAGTGTCGACAGCAGAGCACCTTCTGTAAGAGCAGCTGTCCTTCCTCCTGTCCCAGGACTGAGTTCAGAGTGAACCGAACCATTGTCTCGCGGCGTGTGTAATTCCAGTCACATGATGTGGGTGTCTCTCTCTCTCTCTCTCTCTCTCTCCACAGTCAGAGTCAGTTGGAAACTTCCCGCCGTTGAGATGGATTACCCAGAGGGCCTTGAGCGTTACAAGCTGTTTGCAAAGTTTTTCCTTGAGGGCCAGGTGACATTTGTGTGTGTGTGTGTGTGTGTGTGTGGATGGGTGAACAAACTAAAACAGGATAGAAAAGTCAGTCATTTCCTCTACAATAAAGTACTGGTAAATGGTGAACAAGTTTAAAACCATGTTCAAAACCATTTGATCATTATAAGGAAAATACACTCAAACAAGGTGATCAAGACCATAACATGCATCAAACTAGTTTTATATCACCCTGATTAGGTTTATTTCGTCATAGTTATGACTGACTGTATTTTTCTTACCAAATAAGTACACTACTATTTAAGTCTCTTGTGCTCACCAAGGCTGCATTTATTTGATTGAAAATACAGTAAAAACAGATAATTGTAAAATAAATGTATTCTATTGTAAAATATTGTAAAGTGTAATTTATTCCTGTGATCAAAGCTGAATTTCAGCATCATTACTCCAGTCTTCAGTGTCACATGATCCTTCAGAAATCACTCTAATATGATGATTTGCTGCTCAAGAAACAGTTCTGATTATTATCAGTAAACAAAACAGTTAATATGTTTGTGGAAACCATAAACCATTTTGTTCGTCATTCTTTGATGAATATAAAGTTCAAAAGAACAGCATTTATTTTGAAATGTAAATCTTTTGTAACATCTCTAGTGCCCTTTCTTTTTGATCAATAACGCATCCTTGCTGAATAAAAGTATTCATTTCTTTTTTTTTTTTAACACTTTTGAATGGTAGTTTTACATAGTGTTAGTACATAAATTGAAATTGAATTATGTGAGGAGAGAAAGTGTGGAGTGATACCATATTCATAAACCACGGTATTTTCAAAGAATACCTGTAGTGATGCGTGAACTTATTCCTGGATGAATTTCTGCAGGTTTGTCCAAAGATTCAGCAGTTCAGCACGTGTTTACTGTCGTCACCAGCCACCATGTTGAAGACGTGGGCAAAGTGAGACCTCACACACACTCTCGCTCACACACACACACACACACACACACACACACACTTACACTCTCACACACACTTACACTCTCGCACACACACGTACACACACACACACACTTACACTCTCGCTCACACACACACACACTTACACTCACTCGCTCACACACACACACACACACACACACACACATACACTCACTCGCTCTCACACACACACACACACTTACACTCTCACACACACACACTTACACTCGCACTCACTCACTCACACACACACACGCACTCACTCGCTCTCACACACACACACACACTTACACTCTCACACACACACTTACACTCGCACTCACTCACTCACACACACACACGCACTCACTCGCACACACACACACACACACACACACACACACACTTACACGCTCACACTCATTCGCTCACACCCACACACACACACACACTTACACTCTAGCACTCACACACACACACACACTTACACTCTCGCACATACACACACACACACACACACACTTACACTCTCGCACTCACTCGCTCACACACACACACTTACACTCTCGCACTCACTCGCACACACACACTTACACTCTCGCACTCACACACACACACTTACACTCTCGCACACACACACACACACACACTTACACTCTCGCACTCACACACACACACTTACACTCTCGCACACACACACTCACTCGCACACACTTACACTCACTCACTCACTCGCACACACTTACACTCACTCACTCACTCACTCACTCACACACACACTGACTTTTGTATGGAGTGTAAACGGGTGTTGTTGAATACTCTCCTGCTGTTGTGTGTCAGGTTGCAGCCGCGGACTGAAGTTCTTCTCTCGGCGCTGGCGTCAGAAAAAGTGGACAACAGAAAAGCTTTAGAAGCTGCGTGGAAGAAAAATCAAAAATGTAAGTTGATATGCCTGTGAAAATGACTCATTCTTTCTTGTGTTCATTTAGTGGAAACCCATGTGGGGAAAACATGCTTTGTTTTTACTGTAACTGTATTTTACTGGAATCTGTACCGTGGAACTGTGATCACTGGTTAAAATAATAGCCATTTCAGCATTAAGTGTAAAACAGTCATCAATGGGGTCAGTAAGATATTTTTTAAGAAATTAACTTTTTTATTCAGCAAGGACGCATTGAATTGATCAGAAGTGACAGTAAAGACATTTATAATGTTACAAATAATTATATTTAAATGCTGTTCGTTAGAGCTTTCTATTCAGCAAAGAATCCTGAAAAAAATTTATCACAGTTTCCACAAAAATATGAAGCAGCACAACTGTTTTCAACATTGATAATAATAAGAAATGTAGAATGAAGGATCATGTGACACTGAAGACTGGAGTAATGATGCTGAAAATTCAGATTTGATCACATGAATAAATTACAGTTTACAATATATTCACATAGAAAAGTTATTTAAATTGTAATAATATTTCACAATATTACTGTATCTTTGATCAAATTATTGCAGCTTTGATGAGCAGAAGAGACTTAAACAAAAACATTAAACACTAAAAAAGTAGTGTGTATATTAAACATCACTAAAAATGTCTTTATCTTGTCCTTGTAGATCTGATGTCAGCGTATTGTCAGTGGATCCCTGAGTCTCTTCATGCAAAGGTCAGTAAAATCTGGCCACCGATCTGACACAGTGACCTCTGACCTGCCTGGCCACATGTTGGACCAGCACATGTCAGACACTTTTAATGAACAGGATCTTCCTGCTTGTGCCTCATTCTCTGACGTCTCATGGATGGATGACTCTGAAAGCCTGTGGACAGATGAAGAATTCCAGTGTAAAACGACGTCGGCATCTCGTGAGGCATCTGGGTGGAAACAGGACTTTTGTAAACGTATCTTCACAGATCGTAACACCAGAACAAATAAATTCCTTTTTTAAGCAACCTTGTGTCTCCATGCTGTCTCTTCTTGCCTTTATCACCCTACAGAATGTTTGCTAACAGCGTAATGTCAGTTGCTCATAATGTTAGTGACATTTAAAATTATTAAAGGGATAGTTCACCCAGAAATGAAAACTCTGTCAGTAATTGCTCTCCCTCATGTTGTTCAACCCCGTCAGACTTTCGTTCATCTTCGGAACACAAAAAAGATATTTTTGATTAAATCTGAGAGCTGGATCACTCCTCCATAGGCTTCTAAAGGGATCGAAACTGGCCGGCCCAAAAGTTATGAAAGACATCGTTAAAATAGTCCGAGTGACTACAGTGGCTCAACCTTAAGTTTATCAAGCGACGAGAATACTTTTTGTGCGCAAAAAACAAACAAAAATAACGACTTTATTCAACTATTCATTTCCTTCTCTGTGGGCCTCGAGTGAGTTCACGTAGTGTAAAGGCTCGTACACACCGGGACGAATATTGGCTCGCATTATTCGTCAGCGTTTTTCAACGCGTTTTTTGTGTTCACACCCAAGCGATTTTCGCTGACGATGAGCCGAGTGAACATGCCAATTCATTCCCTGACATTAGATGGCGCCCATTTGCTCTGCAATACCACTCCATAACATTCTCTTTTATCAAGATTTTGGTAGTCGCTGTCGCATTTGTCATAGTTCTTTATGTTCCGACACCAACGAGACCAGCAGCTCTACATTCATCTTGCCTTGCATCTTCCTCGTCTTATTTCTTCCCGGCAGTGTAGACGATCCTTGTCTTCTTCGCCGTTACGTATGTGTGCTCGGCAAGACCGTTTTGTGTTTGAGCGCCCCCAAGTTGTGTTTTACTGTAACTTCAGAAGCTCCAGACACGTGAGCAAAAGCGCCAATCTCATTGGTCGGATAGTTTTTGAAACTAAAAAAAAACAGAGGCGTTTTTAAAAAAATGACGCTTTTACGCGTGGCGCTTTTCGTGTCGGTGTGCACACTCACATAGGCGCCCATTGTTTAGTCACGAGGCGTTAAACGTCGGCGAATATCGCACGGGAAATTCGTCCCGGTGTGAACAGGCCTTAACAGCGCAGCGCTTCTAGGTTGTACGTCACACGCATCACACACATGACCAGCGTCGGCCAATAGTGAGCCTGCGTGTGACGTACAACACAGAAGCGCTGCGCTGTTACACTACGTAAACTCACTCGAGGCCCACAGAGAAGGAAATGAATAGTTGAATAAAGTCGTTATTTTTGTTTGTTTTTTGCGCACAAGAAGTATTCTCGTCACTTGATAAACTTAAGGTTGAGCCACTGTAGTCACTCGGACTATTTTAACGATGTCTTTCATAACTTTTGGGCCGGCCAGTTTCAATCCCTTAAGAAGCCTATGGAGGAGTGATCCAGCTCTCAGATTTAATCAAAAATATCTTAATTTGTGTTCCGAAGATGAACGAAAGTCTTACGGGGTTGAACAACATGAGGGAGAGTAATTACTGACAGAGTTTTCATTTTTGGGTGAACTATCCCTTTAAGGTTGTGTGTGTGTCTGTGTGTGTGTGTTTTTGAATGATTCCTTAAATCATGCGTTGTTGAGGAAAGGTGTGCTGGTACTTTATTAACTGCATTATTTTCATCTGCTGGACTATAAAACAGGTGAAAAAAATATGATGCACATTTTCACTTTTTTTTTTTTTGGTTACAAATTTACTAATCTTGGTTTTTCCATCTTGTGTTCTGTATTTGTGTAATTCTGATTTCACTTCCACAAAATTGTGCTTGTGAAATATACATATTTTATTACTATACTTAAAAAAAAAATTATAGATTATAAACATTATAGCATTCATCCAGCTCAAACAGTAGGATAACAAATATTTTGTGATAAAAGCATCTGACAAATGTGTAAATGTAGATTTATAATATTGGCAATCAAGCCTTTAGAAAAAAAAGGTCATCAGGGTCACCCTGCATATACACTGAACAAAATTATAAACGCAACACTTTTGTTTTTGCCCCCATTTTTCATGAGCTGAACTTCTATGTACACAAAAGGCCTATTTCTCTCAAATATTGTTAAAATAAAGATGAAAAACCGCACTCTCTAGTTGCATCTCATATATATTTATTTACCATGTCCACACAGACGCATTTCGGCCTAAGCCATCATCAGTGAGTGTGTTTTCAGCACTCTCAAATATTGTTCACAAATCTGTCTAAATCTGTGTTAACTAACACAGATTTAGACAGATTTGTGAACAATATTTGAGAGAAATGGGCCTTTTGTGTACATAGAATAAGTCTTAGATCTTTGAGTTCAGCTCATGAAAAATGGGGGCAAAAACAAAAGTGTTGCGTTTATAATAGTGATTGTAATAGTGTTGCGTTCAGCGTAGTTGTGTAAGATTTTTTTCCCCTCCATTTTGGTGATGAGGAAGAAAAGGATTTGCCTTGTGTTATTTTATGTTCATTGAGATGCTTTTAAAGTTTTTATTAATATTATTTTAATATTTTTATTTATTTTATTTTGCTTTTTGATTAAAGATATTATTGATTTTTAGTAATTTTGATATTTAACGTTTTGGTAATTTTGTGTTTTTGTCATTTTTGTTTTAAAAAATGTCAAGTTTTTATAGTTAAAATTAAATTAATTGTTTTAGTTATTATTTTAGTATATCAAGTTAAACTAAATGAAAATGAGAAATGTTGCCTTGACAACAAGCTAAAAGAAAATATTGTTTAATATTTTATTTTTATTTCAGTTTTTTATTCCAAGTAATTAGAATGTTTTAGTTAACAATAAAAAACGTATTGTTTAAATATAATTACAAATGGTTTTTTGCATTGACATTATTTTCATGATAATTACATAAATCTCTCATTACTATACATACACACACATACATATATATATATATATATACTATATACACACACATATAAACACAATTTTATATATATATGTACAGTATATACACACACCTCAGAGTTGATAAAGGCCTGGCTCTCACTATCAATGGCTGTTTTCACATGTCTTCTCTCTTTCACTTGAGGAAACAGTTTGTCTGCTTGTGTAGGTTAAAAGTGTTAAACTCTGTTACGTAGGCTATTAGAGGTCATGTAGGGAGTAAGACAAGATCTCTTGAATATTTCTGTACTTGTCAAGTGAGTTCCTAATATCGGCCTCCGCCCATCCTCGGAGCGCTGCTGATACACACGCAGAAAGTGAATTACTCAGAAGAGGGATTGTTTCTGATTCACTTTCAAGTGTCATGTTATGTGACGGCAGTGATAGCGTCCACTCAAGTGCTGCTTTTGTTGCTGTGATTTTATTTCACAACTTTCAAGCTGCTGGGGATGAAAAATGCAAGCGTTTGAGATGTTACATAAGTGAGGTGTGCTTGAAGAGCCTGAGGTTTACAGCTCAAACCGGCCAACAGCTCTGGCACTGAGTGTTACTGCAGGACTCAATACAAAGAGGCATTGAAATATAAAGTAAAAAAAAGCTTGGACATTTCATTGGAGCTGGATAGGCGTGTGAAGGATTGAACATCAATTACTCCCACACACACACACACAAGTACATGCACTTCTCCATAAGTAGCTAATTCCTTTGACTATACATCATTTTGAGTCATTAGGAGAATCTCACAAAAATGCCCAGGTCATATTGCACAACCTTCTTTTTTTTTTTTTTTAAGAAAATTATGTTCTTTCTATTTTTAGGACCATTAAGATTTTCTGACACTATTTTCATGACAATTCTAAGCATTTTTTTTTTCATTTGGTAATGAGGATTTCTTCTTTTAAATACCTATTTTTACACAGCATGAATGCTTTTCTTACTTAGTATTTTGTTAGAATCTTGTTTCCAGTTCAAATGTCACAATTTTCTTAAATCAAGATGCATTTACTGGATTAGTAAAATGGCGTAAGATAGAAAAATAATCTTGCTTCTATTTGATTTAAAATTATTTTTCTTTACCTCGTTGGCAGATAATTTAGCTTTTTTTTTCTTTTTCTTTTTTAGAAAAAACTCACTTTTTTTTCTTACAGAAAACAATACATGACATTTTACTTGTATGGTAAATGCATCTTGATTTAAGAATTTTTAGATATTTAGACTGTAAACACGACAAAAATACTAAGAAAGAAAGTTAGCTGTTAAGGAGCATTGGGATTTTTTTATTTTTACATTTTATTATTTTCATGAATTATGATCATAATTTACTTTATATCAGTGCTATTTTAGTGTTATTTTTATTAATATTTTGAATTGGCTTTTATTTTAATTTTAATTTAAGTTCAATGTATTTTTCGTTCAGATTTAGTTTTTATTTATTTTCTTTTTATTTCCATTTATTACATTTACTGCTTAAACTTTTTTTTTATTAGTTGCTAAGCCAAAATCTCAAATTTTCGTTTAGTTTACTTTTTTCATCTAATATTTATATTTTATTTTGTTTTATTTCAGCTATATTTCAATTCACAAAAATGTTTTTGATAGCAGTTTAGATCATATTAACTAAAATTCTCTCTCTCACTCACACACACACACACACACACACACACACACACACACACACACACACACACACACACACACACACACTTCCATTTTTACAGTAATGAGAATTTGGAGGTTAAATGCACTTATTTGCAATGAAAATAATTTGACAATCAAAAGACAGGCTTCATTTTGTTTGTATTTGGTATGTGTAATTATTTTATGCATTTCTGTTTATTTTGCACTATAAGCATTTGAAATGGTTAGTGAGCTTCACTCATGTAATTCTGTTTTCAATGGTTTGTGTGTGTGTGTTCTTGTTTAACCTACATTGAGAGGACAAAATGTCCCCACAAAGATAGTAAAATGTGAACATTTTGTCATCGTGGGGCCATTTAGTCAAGCCCCGTGAGAAAAACAGCTTATAAATCAGACCAAGTGATGTTTTTTGGAAAATGCTAAAGTTTTGTGTGATGATGGGCAGGTTTAGGGGTAGAGTTAGTGTAAGGGGAGAGCATATACAGTTTGTACAGAATAAAAACCATTAATTTACACCAATGGAAAATATCAAAACCAGTGTGTGTGTGTGTGTGTAGAAGTGTGTGTGGGATCCCTCCCTGGCCTCAGGGAAGTCAGAGGGGGAGGGTAACGCTCACTAATCTCGTGCAAAATGGAGTGAAGCAGCGCCACGCCCAGTGAAACATGCCTACCCTGCTGTCTGTGGGTCGAGTGGGAGGAGGAGTGGGAAACACTGCCAGCGCTGGAGGAGGGAGTGGCCGGTCGAGGGAACCAGAAACTAAAAAGACGTGTTGAGTCAGTCATACCTGACAGCTCTCCAAACACACTGCACAGAACCCGACGAAAAGAGAAAACCAGCAGCTAACGTTACCGAGAGAGAAACAGAAACAGAACCAGAGGAGGAGAAATGAGGGACGCAGTGAAGAAAGGAAACGGAGAGAAGAAAACTATGGGTAAGAGTTGCCTTGTTCTGATTCAGTCCTGTCTCCTCCCTCTGAACTTCTTCCTGATGTTTCCTTCATTGTCCTGGCGCTCTGGATCATGCATTCTTTTGCTCCTTTTGCGGTTTGACTCGTGCATACAGTTAGAAAAATGAAACAATGCATTAAAACAACTTGTTGAAAACACTGTGATTTAAATGTATGGTTCTGCACTTTAGAATGAAACTTTCTCTCGCTGCAAAACAAACACCAACCTTCACTCTTGACCTCCTGATATATGCGTCCCCCCACTGTTCCCTGCCTTCTGTCATTCTTTCACTCACAGACACACGTGTTAAAGCTAAAGAGGCTCATCTGTGAGATTCCTCATGGCATCGGGTCAGATCTCACACACTCGCACACATTCCTGTCTTTCATCGCGAGCGCGTTACTCTCGGGGCAAATGCAAGTCACTTCTCCCGAACGCGTCACTCTCGAGGCAACCAGTGCTTGTTGAGGCAGGGGTCATGTGGTTTTGTTCATCATAACTTTTTGTACTTCTTTACCCAGCTATTCATGTGATAATCAACACTCGTGTCCTCCAAACTTTTCAAATCATTTCTTGGTGTAGTGGTTAAGATCTGGGGTTGCAACTGAAAGGCTGTAGGTTTGAATCCTTCATGGGTGTGTATCTTATTTTTAGTTTATACAAATCTTTTTTTTTCTAAAGAAAAGGAAGCCTATTTTTAGAACCATTAAGATTTTTGCCATTTTATCACTATTTTCATGACAATTTTATAATTACTGAAATTTTTAAATATGGTAACCAATTTTGAATGTGTATATATAATTTTTATTTTTTTGGGCTGTCAAATCAATCGGGATTATTGGCATATAACACAAAGAAGTTTGTGTTTTGGTGTGGTGTGTGTGTGTGTGTGTGTACAGTATATATATATATATATATATATATATATATATGTAGACACTCACATATATTATATAAACACAAACTTTTGTTAGATGCGATTAATCAGGATTACTCAATTTGACAGCCCTAGTATATATATTATATAATAGTATGGTAAGAATGAGATTTTTTGAGCCTTAAAAAATCAAGCCTATAGGGACCATTACGTTTCATTTGCATTTTTTGGTAGCTGACACATTAATTAAATTAGCTAAAATGTGTGATGTGCAGAACTTTATAACAGATGTTCCAGTTCTGCGGAAATCATCAGATCGTCCATATGCTTGATCAAGATGCTCCACCTCAGCTTATTCCATATTTAACTGTCCAACAATCTGCTAAATGACTAGTTACTAGAAGCTAATTATCTTAAAACTGAGTGACAGGTCCATACAGACTTTGTGCTGAATCGTCATTCATAAAATTACACGCATGCCCCAACCATACTGTGTTTGTTTGTTTATTAAATATTTTTGATTAATGAATGGCTAATGGTAAAAGTGCACACCCAGTTCCATTTAACACATTTCACTATGATTAAATGCATTCCTTCATAGCCACAGATCAAATGTTGGTTTACAAAAGGTTAAGCTTTATATTTACCATGACCTGTGAAGTACACGTGACCCATAGCTTGAACAATAGTGTTTGTGCTGTAGAAGAGCGATGATGCAGCTCATCCTGAAAGCCGTCGTGACACGCTCAAGCTGTCTGATGTTTGTAAGAGTGAGTTTCAGCTCAGAGTTTTTCTTCATGATGTCCAGACGAGTCTCAGATAAAGTGTGGTGTATTAGGACTAGTATAATAGCCACTCATCCAGTGCTTGCTATCTGCTCTCACTAGCCAGGGGGAAATTTGGAAGATGTCTGGACAAGCTCATGTCGTATCAAGCCGAGTCTTGCTGTTATTATTAGAGAACTTAGACTTGCCTACAAATCCAACAAGAGCTTTGACTCTTTGAATGGATGTCAGATGGAGACATCTGTGGGGTTTTATATGATTTCAATCACGTGCATCTTTACCATTTAAAAGGTACTATTACTGTAACACATCAGATGGTAATGCTGTGGTAATTTGATATACTCTACCAGTCAAAGTTGATTTGAATTTGTTTCTTGTGAGCCTAAAAATCGAAATGCTTGAAATTAGTTTTGTTGATTTGTAGATAAATTGTGTTACTATGTATTATTTTCTTTACAAAAACTTTTGAACATTTCTTCTCTATCTATATATTTATTTGTTTGTTTGTTTATTTATTTATGTATTTATCAGTATAAATGACTAAACTAGTTTTTATATTGACATTTCTTTTTTTCTTACCTTATTGACTTTTTCTTTTCAATTTGTTTATGCAAAAATTGAACAAGAATTAAATCAAGAATTAAAAAAAAAATTAAGAAAAAAAAACGGAAGATGAAAAATAAAAACAGAAACACATCTTAAATTTTATGTTAAAAACATTTTAGCTTCCCAAGTAATTGCATTGGATGTTTGGATATTTTTACAGGAAGATAAACCAATCTTTTTAAATTCATTTCATTTTGAATATTTATGTCCACACTCCACAAGCACTGTATACAATGGTATAAAATGATAACTTGATGAAATGATTAAATAAACTTTAAATAATATAGCGGTATTATTATGGATATACATATCCATAAACCTTTGTACTGCCATTGGAACATCTCTAAAAAAGATTTATTGAGTTAGTGGACTCTAGGATGGAAAACCTTTATTGTTCTTTCTTCAGTTTCTTTCGTGGCATTTGAACAGATTTCCTAACTCTCTCTTATGTAACTCTTGTTTTGGCTTGAAGCACATTTTTGAGCTTTACCCCCCCTTCACTCTGCAGATGTCTCATGTTCAGAGAAGGGGAGAAAAGCGACTGGAAGCAAAAAGGATGATGACGGGTCATTTCCTGTGAAGGTTCAGGGTGCAGGTGTCGAGTCCTTTGAGCTGCAGGTGAGCTTTCATCATCAGCGCTAGTCAAATATACGTCCGTGAATAAAGTGAGTTTTGGGGTGTAACCTCAAATTTAGTAGTCTAGTTTGTGTTGATCAGCAATGCAAATCTTCTCAAATATGTCTGTCAACAGAACATCAAAATATGCAAAGTCATCAAAATGTCATTCAGCTTAAATGTTGGATAAATGCTTAGACTGTTTTCTCTGCAGGTTCATGGATTCTGGCTGGTCCAGGATGCCATCATGACCGTACTGGGCAGAGAGGAGGTGGCACCTCGCACATCTATCGCTCTGGCCCTTTCAGGTGTGACCCTTGACCCCATGACTGAGCTCCGGGGCGTCAAGGGCTTCAAAGCTGGAGTCACTCTCCGTTTAGTGGAAGGTAAACTGCAAGGTCTTCCATGTGGGATGTTTTACTTCTAATAGACTTACACATATTATACATGGATATAAGGACACTTAGTGAGGAATCCAGATAAACCTGTAAGTATGTTTTGGAATGTGGCTGATGGTTTCTTTTAGTTGGTAAACGTTGGTTGACCATCTTAGACCATCTTAGACCATCTACCATGTTCCAAAATCCAGCTGGATCACGTTAAGCTGGTAAGGACAGCTGGTTTCAGGGTTTCCACAGGCACAGAAAACCTGGAAATATCAGGGAATGTTGTGTTTTTCTGGCCTAAGGAGAGGTAATTGTGGAGATTCAAGGATTTCAATTGTAAATATAATTTTTTGGTAGTTATAAAACATTTCACTGGCTAGATATTTCTTAAGTTTACTGTAAAACCTGTTCACAAGCCTTAAACTATAAAATGTCAGATTTGCGAGTGAATTGTTTATTTGAATAAGTTTGAATGAATCAGTTGAACCTGTTCCCAAACTCATTTTGAATCTTTCTGCATTTGAATGTATCTGGTAACGGTGTTATTTTAGAGTTATTTATATACTATTATGGGATTTATTAATATTTTGAATTAGAGTTTAGATTTTTAGTCTTAATTTTATTTTGCAGATGAAAAGTAGTATCTTTTTACTAATTCTGGCATATTTACATGGTGTATTATCATACAACAATGTTCATGAATATGCATGGTCCCTATCAAATAAATAAATAAATAAAATTTTAGGTTTTAGTCATTTTATTATACGGTTTTAGTAATTTTTATTTGTATGTATATATATATATATATATATATATATATATGTGTGTGTGTTTAAGATTTTCATCTAATATTTATATTTAATATATTTATTATATTATATTTGTCATTTCAACTTTATTTCAATTACCGAAAAACAATTAGTTAACAATAACACTGATCTAGTATCTAGCTTATTCAGTGATCATAAACCTCATGAAAATTCATTGGTCAGAAACTGTGGAAATCATGTGGTTTATTGCTGGTCTAACAAACTAGTTTGAACACCTTAAGCGAGTGTGACCAGCTGGTAACTGGTTCAGTGAAACCAGCCACCATGATCCAAAGCACAGCGTCCAGTTTAAGCTGGTTTCAGTGAGAATTTCCACAGGGATCATTGGGTTTCTTTGCTATACAGGTTTTGCAACTTCTTGATTTTATTGCAAACCCTTTTGATGGCACACTAATGAAACCTTTCTCAGAGCCAAGTGAGTCACATGGCACTCAATATGAGTAATGTGGGAAAGTAGATGATTGAATAGATGATTTTATTGCTCATTGGAAGAATCATAGTCTTACAAGATGAGACGCATTGAAATTCAGCCGATCAATGGAGCTGGAGAACAGGCCTGATTTTGGTATTATAAAGTGAGTTTTGTGTGTCATAGAGCCGTACTCCCCGCGGTTGGCACAGGCTCACCTGGCACGAGTGCAAGAGATGCTGAAAGCTGCCGGGCCCCAAGATGCCTTAATGGAGGGCCGATCACCCACTGTATTGAAAACACTCACCCAAACGCCTGGTAAGAAATAAAGTACATAAAAACGCTTGTATTCAGTACTGCCTCTAAATAATTTAAAATACTTTCATTATTTTTATCCCCATGGCAGCGAGACTCTAGCCTGGCTAACGTCAGACCTCGTCTCATTGACATTGAGACGTGGTCTGGGAACCACATGTTCATTTTCTCGTATTTGAGGCGTGGTTTACGAATGCCCAGAGCCGTTTATTGGGTGCTATGAATGTCTATCAAATGCGCCTGTACGTAGCTCATAGCCAATCGTTTCAATTATACCAGATGACGTATGTAGAGCGAAAGAAATTAGACGAGGAAGAAGACGATGGGTCAGAGATTTATTTGCATTCTAAACTACTCCCTCCCGTTCTGTGATTGGTCCCCTCGCTGAGGCGAAAATCTGGTCCATGGTATCCAGACTGCCTAGCAGCGTGAATAAAATCGCGCTGCACAAAGGCAGTATGGGGAAACCCAGGCTAGCAAGACTCTAATTGTGTGTCTATGTGTGTATTAGAAGCCCCTCCCACTCTGCACACATCAAAGAACAGACGAGCCAATAGTAAGACAGAGCAGCCGGCTGAAGCCCCGCCCCCTCCTGCCTACATTCTGCCTGGAGTTTCAGATCCTCCTCCTCTGACGACCCTGCTGCCCATCAACACACACAGCGAAGTACGACAAATAACATACAAATAAACCTTCAGGCATTTGACTTTGTTTTTTATGACTCTCACAATAAACACAACTAACTGATTCTTTTACAGGCTCCCAGTTACCTGGTCGACCTGTCACTCAGCTGCTGGAACCCTCCCCCTGGTTTCCGGAAACTGCAGGGCGACTTCCTGTACATCAGTGTCCACACTCTGGAGGGCAAGCAGTGTGACATCACTTCCTGCCCACGTGGGTTTTACCTGAACAGGTAAGACTCTGTGTAATTATGACAATGTTTGTAGTTGCATGCTACCATACTATTCAAATTATTATTATTTTTTTTTGCATTTGAATAGGAAGCAAAATCCATGATTTTTAACAACCGTTTCTTGATCTCACTGTTAAAAGTTACATTCTAGACAAAACTAGAATAAAAAAAAATTACAATGTAATGTAAAGGTCATGTGATACAAATGTAGTATACTACAGTATAAAATGTTAATCATTGCATATTGTTTCGAATATGATTTCTAAAATATACAGTAGTAGACGCCACACAATATATACTATATTTTGCATAAAGAAAATTAAGAAAATTAATTAAAAACATTTATATTTTTTCAAACATTTCATTTTCATTACTGTAAAAGGATAAAGGTATTTTCATATATTTAATTCATGCTGATTAATAATAATGTATTTATATTGTGTGTGTTTTTTTTTTTACTTTAATTGCATTTATTTTAATACATATATTTACTGTACTGCTGGTTTGAAAATGTAATTGAATTATTGGAATTACAAAAAAACTCAAAAATAAAGATAGAAGTATACTTTATGTAGTTATGTAGTTGCTGCATAGACAAAAATAACAAAAGCATCTAAAAAATATCAAACATTACCAGACAGACACATATAATATAATATAATATAATATAATATAATATTATATAATATAATATAATATAATATAATATAATAATGCCTAGATGCATTACAGTAATGAGAATTTTTGTGGGAAAATTTAATATCATGAAAATGTTACAATACGAAAAATCTTCTCATGAGATTCATCCTATGTTGGAATAAATGAGATCAAAATTGTTTGTGACATATTAGATACACAGAATGAAGGAGAGTTTTTATTTTAGTTTTTGTATTTCTGTTTCAGGTCGACCCTCGATGTGTTTGACCCTCGTCCTGCTCAGTCTACTCCAGTGTGCCACTGTCTGACCGACCTGCTGTCCCACATCAGCCCGCAGTTCAAACACAACCTCGGCACGCTGCGGCACAGGTGACCCTCACACACTCTCACAACACTCATCTGTTCCTCAGTGCGGTTCTCTGAGCGTCTCTGTTCACACAGGCCCTCTCTGGCGGCTGAAGAGATGCTGCCCACTCCGTACCGCACACACAGCTGGCTCGGCGTCTCCTCGCTTCACTCACACAGATCCAGCTTCAGCTGCCGGCTGGGTCTGGACCAGGACCTCAACGCACAGGTACACACACACCTGTCCCACACTCACATCTTTCATTGCACAATTACAAAGCTCTATTTTGACATGACTGTGTGGACGACATTATTGCAATAAAGCAGAAAAAACTGTAATAATGAAATTTAATATAAAATGTAATACTACCTGTATTTAATGTTGATATGAATTATTATCAATCAATTTAAAAATAATAAATAATAAATTTTATTATATTATATTAACATACATTAACATCAGCAATTTTACTGTTTTAGATGAAAATCAATCACCAAACTTAAAAGTAAAACTGTACTGCATTAATGTAGTGAGAATTTTGGGGGGAAAATGTGCTTAATTATCATGAAAATAATGTCACAAGACTCACAATGCAAAACAAAATGGTGTTAAAATAGGTTTCAAATTATTAATACAAAATATTATTATTCTTTTGATTTTGGAGTGTTTTCATGGGATTTGCAATGAAATTAAAATAATATAAAATGTAATATTATTTAACAGTAATTATTATAAATTAATATTAATATTTAAAAAAGATAAAGAAAATAAAAGGAAATAAAATGAAAAAGTAATATTATTTATTAATTATTATAAATTTATATTTAAAAAGATAATAAAATAAAGTTAAAAAAATGGAAACATTTAATATTATTTAATACTAATTGGTATTAAAATATATATATATATATATATATATATATATATATATATATATATATATATATATATATAGTATATAAGTTATATTAACATGTAGAAACAATATAAAGACTTTAAAAATGCAATTATTTTGCTATAATTTGCAATTTTTCTGTTTTGGATAGGGAAGCATGCGATACTTATCCGTGTGTGTCTGTGTGTGTGTGTGTGTGTGTGTGTGTGTGTGTCTGTGTCTGTGTGTCTGTGTCTGTGTGTGTGTCATGTTCACGTGTTCTTCTGTGGGTTTTAGGCTCCTGACTGGAATAAGGAACTTCAAGCAGCCAGAGATCTTCCTCAGAGGAGTCTGGAGGAGAGACTTCAGAGGGACCGAGCGTTACTGCAGGTCTGAGTGCACTTATCTAACTTATGTAGACTATTCTGTCCTCAAAGTATAATTAAATAAACACAAACTAAACAGCCCACATAACACAAAACATCCTAACAATACTGTGTAACTTAACTACTGTATCAGTATCAGTAGTGTGACAGTAGCTCAGCTGTTCTCAGTGTTTCCCAGCAAGCATCTACATCTCTGTTTTTCTGTCACACTATATTGAAAATGATTAAAAATCAAAAGCCCAGTTCCTTTTAGCGAATCAGTTTGTTCAGATGGATCAGTTCAATGAACCAGTTCAGAAAACTGATTTAACAATTCATCACTGAATATTTTTTTAAATATATAAATAAAAAAAAACGTTAAATATTTTGTCAGGGTTGGGTGAAGGGATGAAGCGAGGACTCAATTGTACAGAGTAGATGGGCTTTTATTTGAATAAAACAGAAAACAAACAAAAACTACCCCGTGAGAGAATGAGGTAACAGTCAACGGGGAACATGTGACAACGATCTGGCACAGGACTGCAAACACAAGGAGAATAAATAGGGAGCAAACAAGGCAGGTAATAAGAGAGGACAGGCGGGGCTGAACCAATAGTCAGGTAACAAGATGGACTGGGTTAGACAACTGACAGGAGAGCACATGGAACAAGGAAACGCATGACAAGCCATGTGTTCACAACAAACATGACAGAAACACAAGCACATGGCCAGCAAACTTAATCAGCTGTAGATGTTTTAGCTAGTTATGTATTTGATATTGAAATTTTAGTTGCTTGTGTGTGTGTATGTATTGTTGGATGTTATTTGTTACACTCAAACGTGCTGTGTCTGTCAGTTTTGGCCAGGACGCTCTTGTAAAAGAGATTTCTTAATCTCAATGTGCTTCTTTCCTGGTAAAATAAAGGTTATAAATCACAAGCCATGTGCTCAAACAAAACTAGACACGAACACACAGCTAATGAGAACTCCTAAGCCGCGTGTTCACACAAAACATGACAACATGAAAGCACACAGCTAGTGTAAAACACAAGCAGCGTGCAACACAGCACAAGACAAAACATAACATCACAGGCGTAACTATCGGTAATCAGGGTACGCGGTTGCTTACGGGCCCGGACCAATCAGGGGCCCGCGTGACTGGAAGATATTGATTGACAGCTGGGGCCCCCTATCGCTTTTTACTACTTTTAGTCTGATTGCATTTTACTTTATCGTGAATTTATTTGAATAAATAATGACAACAACATATTTTACTGATCATTAAATACATGTTTGAAACGAACAATGATGGATTTTGGTGTAATTTGTTTCGAATTGGGACTGGGGAATCCCAGGATCCCAATTCGAATCCCGGATATGGTAAGTGAACATGCGTTTTGCGTGCAAAACAGTAAAAACGTTGAACTTGAGACAGACAATATCGATATGGAGGAGTCGTCAAATTACAAACACAAACGGCTTTCAAAAACGAAATGAGGAATTGGAGAAATTATTGAGTAAATTACCAAAAATAGGAAGCTTCTTTGAAAAGATCGCACAGGAGGGGGAGATCGAGATTGAGCTGGTGCAAGAGAGTGAAGCACCTGAAGCGACTGTTGGCGGTACTAGTTTTTTTTTTTTTTTTTTTGCAGTAGCAGATGGTGCTCTGTTTTCATGTGTTATGGTGCGCCAGTGTTTTTTTTGGTGCGCATAGGCTACTCCTGATTTTGTCAGTCATCTCATCTCTTATATGCTGTGTCTCTATGATCCTATCCTGTCCTATTTATGGTTGCCTACTCGTGGACATTGCGTCATCACGTGCTGTAGTAGGGGGGCCCGCCTTTATAATCCTGCATAAGGGCCCGGTCATGTTGGCTCGTTACGCCACTGTCCAAATCCCGACACAGAACCCAAACCAAACTAGACCGAAGTGCCGGATCCAAACACCACGCTCCGCACACAAAACAACTCGCATGGACAGAAGAGCTCACGCGCTCACACAAAGACAACACAATACAGGAGTGTCAGGGCTCTGTAAACTAGACCGAAGTGACAGAACCCGGACATTTTGTTTAATGTTTATTTTCTTTTTTCTTTTATTTCATTAGTTTTCATTGCATTCCATATCATATCATTGCATTGCATTTTATTTCATTCATTGAAAACCATAGTTCCCAAGTAGCTTTTACATTTCATTTTGTTGCATTGCATTGAAAACCATATTTTCCGAGTAGCTTTTACATCACTTCTTAACTGCTTATTGTCTGTTCCGGCAGGTGAACGGTGCATTTGTTTGGGCTGTTGCTCAGGCAGCAGAGAAGGTGATCGATGGTTTTGTCGACCCAGTCAATGGTTCTCCCGAGGACCCAGCGTTCCTATGCGGCGGGGTGTTCATGAGTGTGCCGACACACAGAGAGGACTGGCTGACAGGAGAACGCGGTCCCAGAGCCGCTCAGCGTCTCGAGCTGCGATGTGTTCAGGCTTACAGCGACCTGGACGGAGACCTCCAAAACCTGCACACCATCCCCACCGCGGTGGCCGACTATCGAGGCGTTCGGCTGTCCGCGCAGGGCCTGGCCCCTGGTCTTCAGGGCCCCGAGCAGGCTGAGATTCCCAATGGCCTTTTATACGGCTTCAGCGCAGGGCCACTGGAAAATCCATCCAGACGGAAACTCCTAGAGCTGCTGGCTCAGTCGGCAAAGGCTCTTTCTCTGCAAAGACATGCGGTTCTGGGGCAGACCGGGCATCAGTTGCCCCTGTTCACCACTGTAGATGCTCAGGGGATACTGGGGGCCGATGGTCGATATTACCTGCTGGATGTGTATCGTACTATGCCTGCTGATGCCAATTTCCAAGTGGAAGAAGGAATAGAAACAGAACCCAAGAAGGGCAGTTTTCCCAGACGGTACCCTCACGTTTTGTGTCGCTTACGGCCGGAGTTAGTGAAGGCGTTCATTCAACACAAGTGAGTTTTGACGGGTTACCAAGTCCTTCCATTGGTCAAGCTAACAGATAGCCCCGCCCCAAATTCATGCCATTGGTTGAGTTGCAGTTGCTGATATTTATATGGCCAAAAAGATGATGGCCAAAATGCATATAAATATCAGTTGTCGCTCTATATTTCCCAATAATATTTAAATGCTTAGTTTTATGATCAATCTCTGTAGTTTGATCATATACATATAATACAATGCAATATTCCCTCAAAAGCCTGATGGTTCATATTTGATACTCACATTTGATTTTTCTAAAATACGATGTATGGATAATCAAGTAAACTTAGGTTGCTTCAGTCCAGCAAGTGTTCATCTTGAAATATTATTATCAATATAAAAATTATTCTTCCATTTACCTTATGAAAAAATCAGTAAAGATTTTACAGCAAAAAGACAATAAATCAGTTTTCTTGCATAATGCATCATATTATGATCAATGATGCATGAATCAAACAATCTCATTATGTGGCCAGAAACAAATCATATATATATATACAAACGTTTGCATGTTAATCTAGGATAGGAGAAAGATTTTAAACATCCTTTAACGGACACACTTCACATTTTAGGTTTGTTTATTTGTGCACATCCTTACGAACACATTTTGTCTTTGTATTACAGATATTCTCAGTTCACGCAGCGAGTGAAGGCTCACATGAGGGAGAACGGAGGACTGGAAGACTGTATGAAATCTGGTGAGAATGAAAAGAAGTGTTCATTTTCTGTCATGGGATGTTGGAATATGTGTCTGATATAAATCTGTTTTAGGGGAATGATCATGATTTGTGTGTATTTGTGTGTGGTCAGGTGACTCTCCAAACATAGACGCAGTAAGAAGAGCTTGCAAAGATGTCGGATCCGTCAGTGACATCATCTTTGAGATGCGTTTCAACCCTAATATCTTCTCCCCAGGTCAGGAAAAGCTCAAATCCATTAATATGCACCAAAACAAACACTCTGTTCCAAAACCCAGTGAGTTTCTTTGCTATATACACGGTCTATTTAGGCAGTATCCAATGAAATGGAGCCTAATAAGAGACTAGTTTTAAATGCTCATGTGAAGCACATGGGAGACTCATCATGTTTCTATGCTGATGACATCAAATGCATATAATATTGGGTGAAATATATAATAAATTGGTCTTTAATAGGATTTTTTAACTATTTTATGCTTTCGAGAATTACATTTTTCCCATGTGTAGGATACATAAGATACTGCCTAAAACATCTCTTAAAAGCCAACATAATAATAATATTAAAACCCTAACATCAAGTAATAAAAAAACATAATATTAATGCCTTGAAATCACAAGCCTCAAACATCAACTGAGACACATCATGGTAAGAAAATGATTTTAAAATCCATTATGAGCAGCTTTACTAGGTTTTTGAACAGAGCTAATATCGTCATATTTGTCTTGACCAGAAATCATCTGTCTTTAACTTAAGCTCTTGTTACATAAGTTATTATGTTTAGATGTAGAGACCTTAAATATTGTTTTCTCTCTCTCCGGGTAGGAGTGCAGTTTCCCAGCTCAGAGAGTGATGCCGTGGAGCTACAGAAGAGATTATTGAAGGAAGCAGCGTCTTTCATCATTAATGACCAAATACCAGCATTTGTGAGTGTATTTTGTGCTTTTATACACTAAAAATCTTACTGACCCCAATCTTTTAAACAGTAAAGAAATGAATACTTTTATTCATCAAAGATGCATTAAATTGATCAAAAGTAAAGACATTTCTAATGTTACAAAGGATTTCTAATTCAAATATATGCTGTTCTTTTGAACTTTCTATTCATCAAAGAATCCAGGAAACAAAAATGTGTCACGGTTTCCACAAAAATATTAAGCATCACAACTGTTTTCAACATTTGATAATAAGAAATGTTTCTTGATTTCTGGAGGATCACGTGACAATGAAGACAAATTCAGCTTTGATCACAGGAATAAATTACATTTTTAAATGTATTCACATAAAAAAGTTATTTTAAACTAATCGTATTTCACAATATTACAGTTTTTACTGAAATTTTCAACAGAAATGCGTGTGTATGTGTGTGAGAGAAACTGTGCACTGAAGTATCGTCATGCACTTTCAGATGAACGACTGCATTCATGGCACTGACATACCGATGGATGGTGCTTCTTTACGACAAGCCCTCCATCAGAAAGGCATAAACCTCCGCTATCTAGGTCACCTGATCATGTCCATCAGCCAATCAGATCTCAAACATCAACTGAGACACATCACGGTAAGAAAATGATTTTAAATCCATTATACTGGGGTAGATTTTAAATGTGAACTGTCCTAATCCTATTTTACCATCTCTCTCAGAGGTTGGTGTTTGCAGAGATTGTAGTGCGTTGTGCACAACGGTTCTTCAGTGGATACATTCAGGTATTTCATTTTACTTAGTCAAGTCAAATGTATATATTAGGGGTGTGACGAAATCTCGTGCCACGAGATCTCGCGAGACTAAATATGACGAGATTTCTCGTCAAGTGAAAAAGCTGTCTCGCGATATCGCCATGAATATTTCACCGCTACACTCACATTCGCCTAAACTATCGTTTTGTTGTTTTTATAAAAAAATAAAAACCATTATAAACTAATGTAAAAGTCTGCTCTGCTCATCCAGCACGAGTTCCCGTTGCAATCAGTGCAGCACGAATCACAGTTCACTGATCGCGTGACGATGGCGGAGGATTCGTTGCGCAACAGACTAAACATCTGATAAATGTCTTATCTTGTAGAATATGCGCGCTCAGCACCGCTGCTCCCTATACGCGCGGTCACGAATTTGTAAGTGAAAGTAAAACACAAGCTCCCTGATGTGCTGTGCATTGCGCACAAATTAGGCTGCATACATACAATAGTCCGTCTCCCAATACCCATCTCTGGACTGTTTATTTGCGGCTATGGTTTCTCTTTGGACTGCGAATATTGAGAGAGCACTGTAACGTATAAAGGACAACAGACAAGGGAGGCTCCGTTTCTGAACTTATAATCGGAGCACAAGAACAACTGTAGAGACAAACACACCAGCCTCGTTTCTCTCCGGTCTTTTCCGAACTCACCGCATTAACCCTATAACTGCCGGTGCAAAATAAAACAGCAATTTCACAACAATTATAAAGAGTCTGTGTGCTAACTTTGATTATGGTTGCACTTGCACTTATTGTTTGCACTTAATAAGACTAAGAGAAAACAGTTATTTATTTTTGTTATTTATACTGTTTTTATTTCTCTGTTTAATGTATGTAAAGGAGTTCAGTTAGGAGGTCACACACAGCCTCAATCAGAAGTTCTGAAAGCTCTTAAATGTACAGTAAGGTCTGAAGAGACTAATGTGAAATCATACAGGAGAAAAGCCAGTCAATAAAAACCTTTTACAGTGCTTGTATATTGTTTTCTTTCAATGCATTTGATAATTCATACTCATAAAGTAGACCTGAAATGACATGCATTAGAAGATTCTTAGTTAAAACACTGAAAAATGCACCTGCATACTATTTTTCCAGTCATGAATTTTGTCATTGAGGATTTCTGAAAAATTGTGCAACAATCTCGTGTCTCGTCTCGTCTGGTGAGATAAGCGTCTCGTCACACCCCTAGTATATAGATAGCGCTTTTCGCTATACACATTGTTTCAAAGCAGCTTCACAGAAAATCATTGTTAATGTTCATGTTGTTAATGTTAATGTTGTTTTTTTCCGAGTTGTTTTTTGTAGATGTTTATATGTTCATGTTCTTAATATGTTATACATGTGTGTTTGTCTTATGTACGCATCTATGGTGGAAACAAATTTCCTCTCGAGGACAAATAAATCATCATCATCATCATGTTCATGCCTTATAGTCGCATTTAGCAGATTAGAGCTGGGCAATAATATAGTCACATTTTGCTATGATAAAAGCAATCAAGCAGTTGAGATTTGCTAAAGTCAAGTCATCCTCATTTATATAGCGCTTTTAAAAAATGGAGATTGTTTCAAAGCAGCTTTCAGAGATAAACATATAATTTAAGGTAACAGAGATTGGTTTGGTTTTATAGCGGTTCTTGAATAATGCTATTTTCCAGTTAATGTTTAATGTTAATTTGTTATTAAATTAGGGGCCGCTAAGACGACACCGTTCTCTCTAAACAGACTTTAAATGCGAAGCTGTGATAAACGCTGATGGCGTTCACATGCCTATTAAGAATTGATTCTATAGTTATGTGCGTTTGAATATATGTGCGCAGGTTTGTAATTCCTTACAAACCATGCCTAAACAAACTACTTGTCTTGCCTATAAATTGATGCAGAATTTTATTTTATTTTATCCCTTCGGGGTAGATACGCGATCCGAAATTTCCACAACACTTTATCTGTAGAGTGGTATAGGGATCTAGATCCAGGCTAATCTTAGAGCGTATATAGCTATAGAGCATATATCGCCCTATGCAACTATTCTGTATGTATGCGGATAATGTTAGACATGCTTATATATCCAATTTTATATACAGACCTTGGTTTTGTTCAATCTATGAAATAAGTAAAAAATTGTCTGTTGTGCTGTACAGGGAGTGGAGACGTCTAACCTGTCTGCAGCAGCGAGTCATTTCCTCTGCTGCTTATTGGTCCCTCACTTCAGTTCAGCATCAAATGGGGAGGAGTCTAAGAAGCGCTCCAGGAGGCGTGGCCGTGGAGGGGGAGGGGCTTCGGACAGCACGGCATGGACCTCACTCAGCGGGAATGAACTGTGGAGTCAGATCTGTCAAGATGCTCAAGAAACATACAGACTTAAAGAAGGACTAGGGTGAGCGGAGAACATTCACTCTTCTCCAAATGTTTAACCCTTTCATGTTTAGTGTACTGTAGTGTAGTCTCATTTTCTTGCAGGTCAAATGTGGACCATCTAGTAGAGCAGTACGGCCTCCAGAAGATGTCCTTGTTGAGAGAGATGTGCTTGAAGACTGGTATTCAGGTACTGCGTTGAACCAAGCAATGGCTAAATTTGAAAGAACACAACAATATTTCTGCAATATGTTTGGTGGCTAAGGTTTGTCATGATTGCGTAATTATTATATAATTACCGGTGTGTATATATATATAAAAAATTCTTAGGGTATGCTTGGCTAGCAGGTTAATCTCATATGTATTTTATTTGTGTTTCTAATTAGTTAAACCTATCTAATTTGTAGCTTCTGTTATCTTGTGTCAATTTGGCAAAAAGGATCAATTGATGTACACTAGTTTCAAAAGTTTATTTGTATTTTTTTGATTGCCAAGCCAGCATCACAAAATAATATACATGAACAAAGAACAAATGCAAATGTACATTATTATTTTAGTACATATAACTAGGAACATATAGCATAAATTATAAAATAAATAATATATAGCATTTTTTTTAAACAAAATGTATTTAAAAAGCATCTCAGGTTCTACCTTTCAAAAAGAGTCAGTAAGATTTTCTTTTAAAAGAAATGAATACTTTTATTCAGTAAGGATGCATTAAACTGATCAAAAGTGACAGTAAAGACATTTATAATCTTACAAAAGATAAAATTTCAAATAAATGATGTTCTCTTGAACTTTCTGTTCATCAATGAATCCTGAAAAAATGTATCATGGTTTCCACAAAAGTATAAAGCAGCACAACTGTTTTTAAGATCGATAATAATAAGAATGTTTCTCATCATATTAGAATGATTTCTGAAGGATCATGTGACACTGAAGACTGGAGTAATGATGCTGGGAATTCAGCTTTGATCACATCAATAAATTAAATTAAAAAGTTATTTTAAATTGTAATAATATTTCACAATATTACAAATTTTACTGTATTTTTGATCAAATAAATCCAGCCTTAGTGAGCGAGAGAGGTTGATCTTGCTTGATAGCTTGTAGGGTGTTTCTGTGCTGTGATTTTTCTGCATATGTCATAGAAAAACCCTTTCTGTTTGTGAATGTCCCGCAGCTCCGCCTCAGAGAATACATTCTTGACAACCGTAACAAAGCGGCCATCTCTCCGGACGATGTGCTCAACATTCTGCCCGTCGTCAAACACATAACCATGTCAACCACCGACGCCACATGCATGTTCAAGGTGGCTCAGAACAGTCTTCAGAAAGGTAGTTATAAACCAACGTGCAGTGATGAGTCATGTGTGAACAGCCTCGCTTGACCGTGTTCTCCTCGTAGGGTTACTGGAGCAGGCGTACGAGCAGCTGAAAGAAGCGGCGTACCTCTTCAGCCGCGTGTGTGATGACCTTCACCCTGAAGCCTGCCAATGTCTTAGTCTGCTGGCAAAAGTGGCCTATGTACAGGGCCATCCTGCTGAGGTGAGATTGTGTGTACTATCTAGAGTGTGTCTTGCTGCCCGGTGGCTTAATAGATTGCTTTTTGTATAATAGGACCTTTTAGGTGAATGCAAATTAAGGCACAACTTGCTCATATTCAAGTAAGCATTAGAGTTAACCCAGCAAATATTTAGTGACTACAGTGCTTATTTCTTGTTAAAAAGAATCTTTCTATGGTGTTTTTCTTTTTTTCTTTTTTTTTAAGTATTTACTCAGTATTTTTTGTCTGGTTTCCAGTTTTCTTGAGAAGCAAAATACTTAAGATATTAAAGGGATAGTTCACTTTGAAATTAATTTTTGATATGTTTTAGCTTACCTCAAGGGCATCCAAGATGTAGGTGTCTTTGTTTCCGCAGTAGTTTCAATTTTGATATGTTTAGGTCAAACCGTTCTTGTCTGTCAGTCATATAATGCAGGTCTATGGTCACCACCTCAAAGAGCATGCACAGAGAAGTCCAAATTAAACATGATTTAATGACTCGTAAATGTTAGTACACATTGATGGCCTAAGACACGAAACGAGCGGTTTGTGTGAGAAAACGAGCAGTATTTATATCAGTATATATATATTATATCTGCACAAGATTACATTTTTGGGGGGAATTATTCAATTAAAATGCCGAACACACCTGAAACTGCCTGTCAGGCTGCTTAATAAGCAGTCTACCCCCCCATTCCCCATCGGACATCCCTCTGTGACATAATGTTTCTGTTCATACATCCTCAATACCTGTGGATGTCTGGACTTTGCATTGTTGCAAAAACACTCCAACAACCTTACCTTTACTAGATTTATTAATTGCATCATGTATTTTACTGGACATAGCAGTTTGGGGTTTTCTAGGGGTATTTATGGGGGGGTTAAATAGGTACAAAGTCATGAGTAATTTAAATTTAATTTATGGGGACACATATTGATAAGGCAAATGGGTGAACAACTTAAAACTATATGCCTGTCTGTTTTTTGCTCTAACAACTTTTCGTTGTTATCCTGTAACAATGACCAATAAACTTGAACTTTCTGATCTCGTAGCATTTCTCACCTCGTTCCATGTCTCTTGTGTCCCCTGCAGGCTCGAAGCGTGCAGCTGAGGGTCGTGGTCATCAGCGAAAGGGTTCTGGGCTTCGATCATCCCAACACCATTCAGCAATACGTAAGTCACGTTCTCACAAAACCAAAACAAACCTACTTTTTTAAAATGCATTGAGATCATCATCATCTAATACAATTGTTTATTTTGTTCCAGGTGTTGCTGTCAGTGTATCTGTTCGCTGGAGGCGAAACCGCCCTGGCTCAGCGATGCCTGTATCGTGCCAAAGTTCTTCTGTTGACGATTCACGGAGGAGATCATCCTTACATTGCAGTCATAGATGTAAACGTCATCAAGCATAATCAAGTTATCACAGATCCCAAATAGAAGTATCGTTTTGAATGATGTTTATCTTTTTTTTCTTTTTTTCTCAGGCTTCTCTGGGATTGGCTCTTCAGAGAGAACAATCATTACAGTATCTACAGAGCGCACTGAAACTCAACAGCTCCTTCAGAGGAGACACTGACCTGACAACAGCTCTGATGTAAGACGAAATGCTTTACTTATGCTTAAAATAGATGGAGTTGTATAGTAATCATGCAATGAACTGTTCAGATAACACAAGCTCTAAGGGGGCTTTCACACTGGGCTCGTTTGCTGCGGTCCGGGGCCGAGCGCGTTTGTTCCCGGCGCCCCCGCAGCGTTGGTCTGGTTTCACACTCAACTTGATTCTATCGAACCTTGGTGCGTTTGCATGCATATTACGTCATCGCAAACGTGCACGGCGCATGATAGAAAACAGAACGCGGGTCAATATTGTGTATTTTATTAATTCACTGCTATTATGCGCAGGTGGGTGAACAATACAGGTTTACTGTGTGTGTGTCACATAAGGTGGCCTTCTGCTGCTTGCAAACTGACTTTTTTGAGGAGACAGTGGATTTCCAACTTTGGTTCCCTGATTTCACGCGCAATGCACGAATACACTGCAGGCTCACTCTCGCTCGTACCCAAGGTAAATCGTCAACACTATCATCCCTTACAAGTGTTTTATTTAACTGAATACATCACAATAAGCTAAAACGCATGCGCAGGTTACTTTACTTCCTGAACAAGTACGCACCCGAGTCTGTGCTGCTTTCACATTCACGCGAACCGCGGCACGGTTCGGGAGCAACCGAACTCAGACCACCTCCTCCTGGTAGTCTCGGGTTCGGTACCCCAGTGCGCACCCGGGTCCCATGACAGCGTTCACATTAGCGATTTATTTTTCATGCGAACCGTGCCCCGTTCCGAACTAAACTGCCAGTGTGAAAGCCCCCTAAGGCTCCGTTCCAAACCCTAGTGAGCTGCCTATATAGGGTTCCTTATTGTGGTCAAAATAAATGACAGGATCACATATATCCTTCACGCATGAGGCAGTCCCACAATGCATTACAAATAGCACAGTGAAAAAAATCATCCAAAATGGATGGAGCTAAGGAAATTGTCAATTTTGAAAATAATGTCATTCAATACTTAAAAGCGTTTATAGAAGATAGTAGATTTTGCTTTGTGACATTGTTTTCATGACATTTAATTCTAAAATCACAATGCATGTGGAGTAGAAGGAAATCCAAGGCACTCTTCTTAGGAATTAATAAAAAACCCTTTATTTAACTGGCTATTTGTTTTGCTATGCTTTGTAAAACTATGCATGTGTTTTGATTTTGCTCATTAGACTCCAATAATTAAAGTATTTTGTATGTGTGTGTGTGTATATATATATATATATATATATATATATATATATATATATATATATATATATATATATATATATATATATTATATATATATATATATATATATATATATATATATATATATATATATATATATATATATATATATATATATATATATATATATATATATATATATATATATATATATATATTGCAGATTGTATATAACAAGACAGGGAACAACTAACATCGTAAGACACTTCCATTAAACACATAGTTTAAATTTGAGAAGGAATAAATGTAATAAACAATAATGGAAAAAAACAAACACAAGAAACAGACAAACAGGTAGCCTATATAGACAGTAAATGAATAATAAGTCATAAAGTATTTTGTATTCAAGTAAGCATTAGACATTTATATTATATTAGATTACTATCTAGTAATAGTAATAACTATATATTTATATTAGACAATTATATATAAAAACAGCAATAATTATGAAACAATTAAAAGCTTTTAAGTTGACAAGGTTATGAGGTTTCATTTGTTTCCTTAAGTGACTGAGATTAGACACTGAGGCGGCTCATTAAGGTTTGGATCAGAGCCTAAGTAATCAAACTCATTTAAACTTATAGTTATGTTACCTGTTACCTGTTTAAAGTTGCTAGAGGATATGTGATTGTTTCGCAGGCACCATCTGCTGGCTCAGAGACTGTGTGTGGCTGGCGACTACAGAGGAGGCATGAATCATGAAAAGGAAGCTTACAGCATCTTCCAGAACAAGGTCAGATTGCGTGTTTGTGAGTTGAGTTTTTATCTTTGAAAACGTGATGGTGTTCTGAGCCTGTGTGTGTGGTGAAACAGTGCGGAGAAGACCATCCTCAAACCAAATGCAGCTCTGACTTCCTGAGGAACATTACCCAGCAGGCCGTGCGTGTAGAGCGTTCGATTCGTCAGGGAGGCGTGGAGCTTTCTGAAACACTGCCTGAGGTGAGCTTAGCTTGAAACCGCTGTCTAATAGAGCTGACATGTGAAGACTTGCATTTGTTTTGTTAAACATGAGCTGTGATTCTCTTCTGCAGGGTTTGGTTCCCTCTCAGGACATAACACTGGAGCAGCTCGCTCTGGTCAATGGCATACTGAAGACTTCATACAGGTGAAGAGACTTTAGGATCGCACTACTTGGTTGAACTTCACTAAAGCATAGTATTTGTTGTTCTGTCTTTAATTGATGCGTTTTAAAATTCAAAGAGGTGCATTAATGACAACTGAGAATGAGACGTACAAAGAAATGAAAAGCAAAACATTAATCGCATCTAATATAAAAGTTTGTTTATATACATGTGTGTGTATATATATACACATATGTCTGTGTGTCTATATATATATATATATATATATATATATATATATATATATATACACACACACACACACACACACACACACACACACATATATATATATATTATATAAACAAACTTGTTAGATGTGATTAATCATGATTAATCGATTAGATGTGATTAATCATGATTAATCGATTTGACATACTTGTACTTATTATTGTGTTGTATTTTTCATTAGATTCTCATTTCATTTTAAAAAGCATCAATTAAAGACATTTGACGGTGGTATTCAATGTTTATTTATTTCTGCTTTACAAAATTACATAATATTATGTGTTATCATAAAAATAATGTGAATTAAAATAAAATCCCTGCTCATTGGTAGTGGGGGTTATTACTACCACTACTTATAATTAAATTTTGAAAGAGTTCATAAGGCAAAACGAATAAATAAAGGGTGTAAAAATCATTAAATTTCCAAAGAATTTTTCGGTTCTGATATGGAAACATAGCTGATTGCTTTTATTGTCATTGCTTAAGCACAAAAATGATGGAGTTCAAAGAGAAACTGAAAGAGAGAAAAGCAGCGGAAGAGGCTGAAAAGACGAAACTGGAGAACTCTGAATCGACCAATGAGAACAAAGCTTCAGAACTACCAACCAATAGCGGAGAGGTTACTGAGGAGGCCACGTCCAATGGGGAACCGAAGCAAGAGGCCACAGATGGAAACGCAGAAGGCCAAACAGACGCCTCTGAGAAACCAGACCACTCAAACATGAACGGCCAGATCGAGTCCCACCTGCATAACGGAGATTGTGCTTCAAAAATTGAATGTGAGGAGGAAGAGGAGGAACACCAATCAAACATCACTAATGGTGTCCCGAATGAGAGCCAATCAAAATCAAGTAATATTATGACATCAGTGAGTGAAGCACAGTCAGAATCAGCAGTGGTAAACGGTAAAGAGTGTGTTGTGAATGAAGGTTCAGGTCATTTGGATGAACAGGCTGAGACAGAGTGAGACATTACTGCAGCTCAGACGTTCAGTGAGATATGATGAGGTTGAGCTCAGTGTTTGACACATGACTGTACAACTGTCTCAATTAATCAACCATAAAAGAAGTGTGGAGACAAGATGATGCCCAAAGACAGTCTGTCTTGAAGTTATTAAAATGTTTGACTAAATAAAGTTTAATTTTTGTGTGAACATTTTATGCATCAAGCTTTCTTCATTTCGTAGTTTTCGCCAGTGGTGCAAAAAATACACAGTTCCCCTTTAAGACAAAAAAAAAGTCTTATTTTTATTATTTTAATAAAAAAAAACAAATGTATATACAAGAAGAAACTGGAAACGAACTAGTAAAATATAACAAAAAATAAGCAATGTTTAAAGTAGTGATGTTTTCAGCTCCTTTTCTCTCTCTGGACGATCTCGAGATCTTGGCAGTGTTGGTACAGTGGCTCTGAAGGCTCAATCCACATGGTTTCTGGCAGTTTGTTCAGCTTTTCCAGAGGGAATTGAATGAGTGCCGTGTCATTGAACACATCCATGAAGCGCGGTGCGCAGGGCAGAGGCGTCTCGTCACACACACTTATCACCTAAAACAACAGCTGAGTTAAGGCCACTTTTCTGATATTAATAGTATCGAAAGAACAGAACGAAGACATTCAATTGACATTTCGTCAGACAATTAATTCTCTGTTGAATCTCTTTATAAAAATGCATGAATTGTAAAGGTGTACTGTAAATAAAAGTCAGTTACATTTGAAAGGAAGCTGTAGTCTCTCTCAAACTCTCTCTGAAGCATCCTAAGAAGAAAATTAAACGCATGAATAAGACTCAATTAAACATACACACAATTTTGCCTTTTCAGCAGCATAAAGTAGTAAATACTAAGCTTGTAGCAGTGTTTCTTTTTTATATTCTACAATTGATATTATTAGTGTTAATTAATATTTTGATTACACTTTACAATAGTTTCATTAGTTGACTTCATGAACTAAAAATGACCAATACTTCCTACTGTATTTATTAATCTTAATTAATGTTAATTTCAACATTTACTAATACATTATGGAAATTAAAAGCTGTATTTGTTAACATTAGTTAATGCACTGTAAACTAACATGAACAAACAACGAAAAGGTGGATTTTTATCAACAAAGATTAATAAATACTGTAACAAATGTATTGCTCATTGTTGAGTTAATACATTAACTAATGTTAACAAATTTTCATTTCAGTTTTCATTATTTAATTTTCATTTCAGCTTTAGTTATTTTAGTATATCAAGAACTGAATAATGTTACCTTGACAATAAGCTGAAATAAAGTTTTTTTTATTTCAGATAAAATTTATTTTATAGCAAGTACACATGTTTTTTATGGTTTTAGTTAATGAAAATTACCCTGTCTTGTAGTTAGTGATTTATATGAGATGCAGTATGTGGACAGCCGAATGCAACACTCATAGGTGCTTGTTAAACACTTAATTGTAAAACCATGTGTATTAACAAGGAGCTGCTTCACTCTTTTGTTTTTATAAACATTTATGCTCACACTGATGTTGGGCAAGAGCCTGGCTTGCTGGGAGCTGAAATAGTGAGGACGTCCACATGCTTTTGGTCATGTGTCGTATAAGTCTAGGCACCTACCTTTCTTGAATGCCATGAAAACGGTTGCCAATTATAATAATTTTTTGCAATGTCTGAGGGGTCCAGTTTCTCCACAGCAGGTTGTTATACAGAGCCTTCCCACAATGCATCAGGTAGAACAGGGTGGGTTGATAAACTGGGCGCTTTCCCTCCTGTTAGGAAAACGATGCTATAAACTGAGAGCAGAACAAAATTATACTGACACTATGTGTGACGCACCTCATTTTCAGTCAGCACGGTGAAGCCGAGCTCTTTAAGAGCATCACACTCTGACGCAGAAAACACCGGATCATACACACTGCAACTGCCCACGGGAATCTGAGAAAGCATTAAAGATTTAATTGCATTAAAAATACAATGCTTAATTGGACAAATCATATCACATAAATGAAAATTATATACCTGGAGCGTCTCTAGAACCAGTAACAACATTGCTAGCTGGTATCGGGCAGATACACAAGATGCAAAGTTACCCAAACCATAACACACACAGTGCTGAAGAGACGCATCTCCATTCAGATCTGAAGACCCAGAAGCATTGGAAAGAAGACGCTTGGACAGGAGATCTGGAGGTGGAGATGGGAATGTGGTCATTTATTTAAAAAATAGTACATTATTTTTACATTTATGGCCTGTACTGCAGTAGTTCAACATCACCTCTCCATTCCATCCAGACGTTTTCTCCTCTCAGTTCATTCCTGTGAAGGAGAAGGACATTTCAGAGAGCTTGCAGACAGTATGAATACAAACCTTAACATAATTGCATAACATAAAAAAAAGTACTAATATCAGATGGTAATATGATTGATTACCAGATTAATGTACTTTCCTATTTACATGGAACTCCAAGGTATATAAGAATACCATTGTGTTATAATGGTAACATGTTTAAAAGTGTCACTGCTTGGATTTGACATGGCAGATAAACTCTCACATGGCGTTTGTCATCTTCTGTTTGTCCAGTTTGCAGTCAGACACCTGGTGTGAGTCTAGTTTTGGGTTTGAAGGAGGGTGTCCTCTTCTAGCAGCTCCTTTACGACGCCCTGCTACCTGCCATTCATCATTACAAGCCATAACAGCTAAAACCTCTTCTTTACCCAGAATAAGACAATTTACGGTAAGAATTACTCGAAATACGTGATTAAACTAAGAGAGGATCAGTCGGCTTCCATATGAACACATTTTGTGTTTGAATAGTGTAAATGACTCTCTTGTAAAATTCTAGCAGCTGAGATGTTCATATGTACACCCAGACAACCATGTGAGTGTTTTGTGTTACGATTTAATCGTTCCGGTCGGCCGTTGTTCTCAATATATACAGTTCCTATGCTTTATACAACACATTAAAATGGCACAAATTGTTAAGCTAATAAATATATATTTTTTTTCTAATCAAGGGGTACATGTTGGTTTATTCGTGTGAATCTTTACACACACGTCCACTACTTTCCGGTCTAATTTTTTGTAACTTGTGGAAAGGTTAGAATTTCTTTCCTGTTGAACGGTTTCAGTTATATTATATTACATTACATTATATTATATTATTAAACTCAATAAAATCCTAAATAAACTTGAGATTAGTAGCGCTTGGTTTGCCGGACACTAGATGGCGCGCGCTCGCTTTTTTCCCGCTCGCAAGCACTGAGGAAATCTGAGGAAAAACTGTTTATAGTTTTTATTCTCTAAATTCTCAGTTTCCTGTCAGAATGTCTGCTTTATCTGAATAATGAGAATAGGTAGTTTCGCGTCTAATCTTCTTGCGGTAAATAAGTTATTGAGCGAAGGAAAATAAAATGAAGTGTATCATTGAAGGCAATGGCATTAAAGGTATGACACATTTTTACTCGATATTATCTAACTTACACTCTCCGCGTTTCATTTGTTTATAAATACCCCTGTTTAACGTTACTGTTTTTAGTATTTGGAAAAGCAGTTCATGCTCTGTCAAGAATTGGTGAAGAAATATGGTTGGATCCACTGGAGGAAGGGGTAGGCTCACACACACACACACACACACACACACACACACAGGCTGTGTTTTAAAAACTGGCGAGCTGCCTTATTAGACATCAGACAGGATTTAAGACACAGTCTTGTGTGTAAACTTATTGGTAAGACTCCAGTTGTTGGCATTAATTAACATTAACTAACAATGAAAATACTTCTTTTCATTTAGGCCTGGATTACATTTAGTTACTAATCTAGGCCTATCTGTTAATATTATTTATTGGACCACCTGAGCTAACATGAACTAACACTGATCAGTTGTATTTTAATAACTAATTTTAACAACATTAATAAACACATCAACAAATGCATTTATCTGTGTTAGTTAATGCATTAACTAGGCTAATGATAACTGCTGGGACCTAATTGTAAAGTGTTACTAATTTATTTTGTCTCTCATTTTTAATTTTTCCTCTCTCTGTCTCTCTCTGATCTACAGTTGGCTGTAAGGACAGTCAACTCATCTCAATCGGCTTATGCCTGTTTCTACTTCACTCCTCTGTTCTTCCAGAAGTATATTCCAGATCCAGACACCCAGAAAGACTGTGATGCTGTCAAATGTAAACTAAACATAAAGGTACTAAACACTCGGAACCATAGGTTTCATTTAAGTCTTGAAGGTTTGGTCAATGTTATTATTACTGTAGCCTACATCTTTTGTATTCTGTTAAATACAAAACAACACAACAACATATGGTCTTTTTAAAGGGGTCATATAATGCCATTTTTGTACAAGCTAGTATGATTCTTTAGGGTCTAAATTAAAAGTTTGTAATATACTTTAATTAAAAATTCTCATTAGTATTGTAAGAAAACACTTATTTTACTTGGTCAAAAACAGCTCTGTTTTCAGCACGCCGTTTCAGTGCATATGACTTTAAATGATAATGAGCTTTGCTCACCCCGCCTCTGTTCTGTGTACACCGTTTGCAACACAATAACACAATAATCATAATGCGTTGTTCAGTATAAACGTGGGATTACGAATTATATTGAGAACATCATACATAGAAAACATGCCGTAATGTACACTGAGTGTAAACCTTTGACGCATTCATTGTGAAGCGTGCAGCTAGCGATTTGCAAAGATTAATATAAATATTAATATAAAGTTTAATAAAACGTTACACTCACTTCAGTTGTTCTAGAGGTTCAGCAGGAACACGAATAGCTGGTACCGATCCTTTATTCATGAGCAGCTTCTTAGCAAAACCAGCTCATACAGACCCTCGTTTATAAAGCAGTCTGGTGTGAAATGATTCGCGCAAACATGAGAGCATTGACGTTGCTCGTGGGGAATATTCCCTTCGAAAACAAACTCAGCCACTGCGTCTTCAGCGGTTCGGATTTAGGAACATTAAAATGACTGCTGTGTTCGTTATTACACCCAAGAACAGAACACCACAATCGCTTAGACGCCATTCTGCTCATAGACAGTGCTCCAGCATATCAACAATGACCGCGCCGGTCCGCGCAGACTATGATTGACAGCTGGCTCACGAGCGAGGGCGGGTCTGTGTTGAAACGTTGCTGTCAATCAACAATCGTGGGAGGGGGGTGCGAGCTTGTGACGTCACAGGCTCGAACGGCTTGATTTGAGACAGGGGAAAACATATAAGGAGATTAAAACAAAAACACTGGATGGATTTTTATCATTTTATGATGGTTGTGTACAGGCACTGCCAACACACATTTCAGTACAATCAACTTGTAAAAGTGCATGTACATAGCTGCCAACTCTCACGCATTGGCCGTGAGACACCCGCATTTGATTGGTTTCACACGCTCACACGCCACACTCCCGATTTCTCACGCTGAAGTGTCAACCCGGGCGGTCAAATGCCTGGAAGATGAGTTTATCTATATATCTACCTGTTGAGCCACACGTGATCGACTAGTTATACCGCAAATTCGTTAAAAATCTCCCGTTATCTAGAGCGAGCGTGCATGCGAGACAGATATTGTGCTCCAAACCGCGTAGAGCGAGCGAGAGACCTTGCGCGAGCGAGACCCCCCCCCCCCCGTCAACAAATCTCACTCGTCTCTACCCCCCACCCCCCCCCCCCCCCCGTCAACAAATCTCACGCCGAGCAAAACTCAAAAGTTGGCAGGTATGCATGTACCATTATATGACCCCTTTAAAAAGGGATAGTTCACCCAAAAATGAAAACTCTGTCAGTAATTACTCTCCCTCATGTTGTTCAACCCCGTAAGACTTTCCTTCATCTTCGGAACACAAATTAAGATATTTTTGAGTAAATCTGAGAGCTGGATCACTCCTCCATAGGCTTCTTAAGGGATTACGGCCCAGAAAAGTTATTAAAGACATCGTTAAAATAGTCCGAGTGACTACAGTGGCTCAATCTTAAGTTTATCAAGTGACGAGAATACTTTTTGTGTGCAAAAAACAAACAAAAATAACGACTTTATTCAACTATTCATTTCCTTCTCTGTGGGCCTCGAGTGAGTTCACGTAGTGTAACAGCGCAGCGCTTCTGTGTTGCACGTCACACGCATCACACACATGACCAGCGTCGGCCAATAGTGAGCCTTCGTGTGACGTACAACACAGAAGCGCTGCGCTGTTACACTACGTGAACTCACTCGACAGGACACTTAAGGGGTTAATAACATGTTTTAAAATAAAGCATTATTATAACCTGTGATATAAACACCCAGTGCCGTAACTAATATCCATCAGTATTATTCATGCACAGTATTTACTGGTTATTGTATGCTTTAAAAAATAATTTTCAGTCCGTCCTTCCCCTGTTCCGCTGTGTTGCGTGGAGAGAGCGAAGTGTGGATAGATGTGAGATAACCATCAACATCCCAGACAGCAGGGTGATATTTCAGTTTCACTGCAGACACGGTTAGTTCATTTGCATGTGAAGTGTGTATTGAAGCTGGTAATGCATTGACAGAGGGATGAACAGATTGATGTTGGCGGTTGTAGTCACAGGGTGTCAGCACACTTCAACTGGACTCTCTTCTGTGATGATGAGATGCTTGAAATCATTTCCATATTGCATAATTCATCACAACTTATCACATTTGTTCTAATCAAGATGTTGGCACTTATGTGTGTGTTTTAGGAATAACTAAGACACATAATTTGGGATATCAGGAATGTGAAGCTTTGCAGGCTGTGTTCCCAGCTCACCTCTGTCCAAATGTCCTGAAGGCCCAGTCCAAGTAAACACACACACACACACACACACACACACACACATGTTGTGTTTTCATGTTTTATGGGGACTTTCCATAGACATAATGATTTTTATACTGTACAGACTGTATATTCTATTCCCTTACACTAACCCTATCCCTAAACCTACCCATCACAGGAAACATTCTGCATTTTTACATTTTCAAACAACATCACTTAGTATGATTTATAAGCTGATTTCCTCATGGGGACCAAAAAATGTCCCCACACGAACAAGGATTTCGGATATTGCCATCCTTGTGGGGACATTTTGTCCCCATAACGTAGGGTTTACCAGGCCACACATACACACACACACACACACACACACACACACACACACACACACACACACACACACACACACACACACACACACACACACACACACACACACACACACAAACAATTCAGCATAATTCTTTTCCAGTTTCATTAGTAACACTTTACAGTAAGTACATTAGTTTACATGACCTACTACTAAAATCAAAAGTTGCATCTGTTAATATTATTTAATGCACCTTAGCTAACATGAACTAACAATGAGCAGTATTTTTATTAACTAACGTTAGCAAATACTGTAACAAATGTATTGCTCACTGTTAGTTAATGTCAGCTTATGCTTTAACAAGCACAATGGGACCTCGTAAATTGTTAACGTTTAATTTTTAGAAGGATAGTCCAAACCATAAGCCGACTTCAAACCACTTTTGTTTCTTTGTCAGACTTTTAGGCGACATTGTGGTGCATTTCCCGATTTCACAAGAAGAGGTCACTCTTTCCATTTCCTCTTATAAAGTAGCATTGAAGACCTTTTATGAGGAAGAAAATGGTAAGGCTGTGTTTTTAATAGTATACTACCATGTAGCACTCTTACTATTCTTGCAGTATATATCATTAATTTATATATTTTTTAAATATATAAGTATTAAAATATTTTTTACACCAAATTAAATTAACCATTTTATGGATTAAACTCACTAAAGTAAATGTGCAGTGTGTTTTTCATTGCTTTACTTACTATCTAAATAGTAGGCAGTATTTAGTAAGCTAGTATTACATTTATATTAGCTGGAGAGGAAGGTAATTTACATAAATTCAGAACTGCATGCAACCTACATGTATTTAGACTTAATGTATACTAGAGCTCAGATGTTAAACATTGTGTTCCTGCATTAATTAGATCTTGTTTGTTTGATATCAGGTTGTATTAAAGGCATGAACACAGAGCTGATGCTGCACCCAGACGAGTTCGACTATTTTCAGGTTGGAGAGGATTCAGCCGTGACCTTTTGCCTAAAAGAACTGAGGGTGAGCGTCCAGTACAACATGTTTTACCACGTAAATACGCAGGATGTGTGTAGAGAGATGAGGTATTTGTGTCCACATGCCAGAATGCTTTATTTAATGTGTGATCTGATCAGTGCATGAGGATCTTTCCGTATTTGTTTTTATTGCCACTTATTTCTGTCCTGCAATGTAGTCGCTGTGTGATCATATTCACTCAGGCGAGTTCAGAGAAAGTGTGTCATGCGTGTGAACTGAACGGACTCCAATGTACTTTTAAAGGGGAGCTATACGCTGATTTCAAGCAGCCGTAATTTTGAAATCGAAAGCGAGGCTCCGGTGGGAAGTAAACCGGAATCTTTAATCACAGGAGAGTCGCGAATGCGATGGCGTATTGTTGTGTTTAATGTAGAAATGAGTTATTCTAAAACTGTACATACATTTCTTTCATACTTTAGACTATATACAGTGAAATTCATTCATAAATAAAATTATTTTTTATATATATATAATTCAGAACGTAAAAAAAGAAGCAGGAACGAACTATATACATATTATCCTATATTGGATATTAACATCCAATAGTGTAAATCGTGGCAGCAGCTTCAGGTTGGTTGTCCAAGGCATTGTTGTTCATAGATATCCATAATAAAGGCTAGATGTCTCGTCCGCGCTGCTGGCCAATGGAGGTCGACGTCCGCACCTGGCGGCCATCTTGTCACAGGCAGCTCGCTCACTCGTAACATTGTGTTTTAATGGTGCATGTACTTTTTAAATAACCATAACTTGCTCAATTTTCTACCGATTTTCAAACGGTTTGGTTTGTTATAAACGTCAGAGATGTAGTTATGACACTGCACACTTTTGAATAATAAGTGTATCAATTAATAATCATCCAGAATTATAGCCACGTCAATAACGTTTGTAAGAAACCAAACCATTTATAAATCCGTCAAGATTTCAACGAGATGAGAGTATTTGTGTTCGTGCTGATCACTCATCTTACATCAGGCACCACAGAGCCCGCCAGAAAGCTTGCCTGTGACAAGATGGCCGCCGGTGATGACGATAGAGACTCCGCCGTAAGACATCTAGCCTTTATTATGGATATCTATCTATGTTGTTGTTTATCTGTACTTCCGGGGTTCTTCCCACCGGAGCCTCGCTTTCGATTTCAAAATGGCGGCTGCGTGAAATCAGTGTATTATGACCTTTCTTCAAAGTCTTGATTTTGTTTTTGGGGTGAATATTTATGTATGTGAATATTTTCACATATTTTATTCACAACTCCTCTCTTCCCAGTCTGTTAGTAACGCTCTGTTTAGTTCCTGTTTCTATGAAGCTCCTCCTTCCGAAAAGCTCAATGTGCTCTGATTGGTCGGCTGGATCAGTGTGTTTCTGAAATGTCCCGCCCCTTACCATAATGGCGAGTTTCAACACACTACTAATGCAACTCAACCAGGCCCCGCCCCTTTATTTTGTGTGAATTATTTAATTGAGGATTATTGTGACATGTTCGTGGTGAAGAAAGCTCTCGATTTACCGGTCAATGTACGTTCCTACTCTCACCTATGGTCATGAGCTGTGGGTCATGACCGAAAGGACAAGATCCCAGATACAGGCGGCCGAAATGAGCTTTCTCCGCAGGGTGGCTGGGCGATCCCTTAGAGATAGGTATGAGAAGCTCGGTCAGCTGAGGTTGTCCTGGACGCCTCCTGGACGCCTTCCCGGGAAGGTGTTCCGGGCGCGTCCCACCGGGAGGAGACCCCGGGGAAGACCTAGGACACGCTGGAGGGACTATGTCTCCCGGCTGGCCTGGGAACGACTCGGTGTCCCCCCGGAAGAGCTGGAGGAAGTGTCTAGGGAGAGGGAGGTCTGGGCGTCTCTGCTTAGACTGCTGCCCCCGCGACCCGGCCCCGGATAAGCGGAGGAAGATGGATGGATGTGACATGTTCGTTCCCGGGAGAAAACTCAAGACTACAATGGAGCCGTTTCAGGGAGTTCAGTTATTAAAGAGAATAACTCACTTTGGAGGGACTTTGTGCTTTGTAACGTTGCAGGCCTTTTTCATGCACAAACAGCAACATTACACTCTAAAGAAAGTTGAACGTAAAAAAAAAGAAGCATAATAAGGCCCCTTTTACTTGCATCCAGGTGTGCTACTTTATTAATTTTGTGGTAATCTGCATTAATCAGCAATATTACTTATCTCAAAAAAATGTAATTAGTTGAATAGTTGGATTACACACTTCTAAAAAATACCAAACGTTTAAAAAAAACATGAAACTACAATCATCCTTGATGATCACTTCCGTGATTTCGTAATATATCCAAGATAAACTATAAACACAAGTTAATTTTGTATTCTCTGGCTCAACCTTTGACCCTGATTTCCAGGGAGATCTCGTGGCACTGGATTATGCCCTGCTAGTACCAACCCTTTTCACGTACGCGCTTTGGCTGTATGTCAGTGGCGTAACTTCTTGGCAGGCCACAGTGTATTTGTGTCAGGCATTGATGCAGTGGGACAGATGCTTGGATTCTAACCAGATAACCTGTCACAATGAGTTACAGCACTGGACAGCACACTGTGGCCTGGACACACATGACTGACCTTCTCCTCATGCAGTCTTAAACAGGGTCAAATACATCGGTTCGGATCAGCGTGTCCCTGTGTATAAAACACTGTACAAATCTGTTTTTGGCAGGTCTTAATTCTTCAGAATTTTGTAATAATTACAATATTGTTTAAATTATATATATATATAATTTAAACAATAATGTATTATTAATTGTTAAAATATATATATATATATATATATATATATATATATATATAATTTAAAAGATCATCAAAGACCACCCTGCAAAATTCTGAAGAATTAAGATCTGCCAAAAACAGATTTGTACCGTTTAAGAAAATTATTTATATATATATATATATAATTGTAATGTAAATATATATATAAATATATGAATATTTATATAAATAATGAAATGTAAATAATGATTTATTGTTAAATTGCTTTTAGGGGCTGCTGTCCTTTGCTGAGTCTTATGGTCTACCAATATCTTGTCAGTTTGGTATTCCTGGACAGTAAGTCTTTTATTTTGTTTTCAATGCCAAACCCACATATATTCAGTACAAAGTCATATTTTTAGCTGCACAATACATAACCAACTATAGCTGTTAGTTGAATGATTCTGAACTCTTACAGGCCTGTATCCTTCTCTGTAAAAGACATGACGCTGGAGGCCCATGTTGTGTTGTCCACTTTAACGGATCCAAACTACGAAAGTCCATCTCAACCTGCACCTGGGTATTTCATTATAACCCTCATGTTCACATGCATATACTGTACTTTCACAACTGACTTTGTATTTTCATGATGGATAGATGTTCTTAAAGGAACATTTCACGCATAAGTTACATTTTTTTGATCATTTACTTTGATAAGTATCAAGTATAAATGATCACTTGCATGATTTAAATTCTGGAACAGAATATAAATTAGTTTTTAAGAAGACCCTGGCCCTCCCAAATAGACAGAATATTCCACCCCGTAACCTTGTTTCATACAGTCTCTTTCCTATAATTTCAAATTATAGGTGCAATGCAAATGCAAAACCACTGTGACATAGAGCCTTGTCCATAAGCACCAAGACAGCAGCTGAGTTCAGTGACGGCTTTAGTTCTCTAGTTTACCTCGGCTTACATATAGGGTAACGCAGAGCTAGAGCTGTGACATGCTGGCCTGTCTCTGTCTAATCTATCACTGTAACTCCTCCAGTCTGGGCAGTGATGTCACTGAATCTGCACCGCCTCCTCGTAGAGTTTGTGCTTGTATCAGTGTCAGTGGTTCTGTGTGTTAGTCTCAAGCAGAAACAAACGTCTGGGTCACCTGTTGCGTGCACCTTACGTCACCACTGACTGTTTATACAGCCAACCTGCAATTATTCATGCTAGTGAAAGCTAAAATAAATAACTAGTCTTGATTTTTTTTTATCTCTTGATTTTAAAAGGGCAAAGGGTTTATTTGCATATGTTAGATGTCAACAATGCTGTTTAGTGTAAAGACAAAGTCTACCATCCAACAACAAGGCCACGTATGTTGATTCTTGTTTGGATGAAAATGATTATTAATTATTTGAACACTAAAAAAAAAAGTATAATACAAATAAATATTATATAATTATAAAATAATAATAATGATAATATTAAAACACATACATTTGCTTTAATTAAATCTAATGCAATTTACAAATGAGGACAAACAAGGGACTGATCATGAGGAGATTATTTTTAAAGGAACAGTTCATCCTAGGAATAGAATATGAATTTATTCATTTCTTCTATGAACCACAAAAGGCCACTCTTGAACATAATGGAATTGAATGAGGAAACTTTTAAGCTCAAAATGACAGAATGGATGCAGACTGCAGAGAGAAAGACACTCATACGAGTTTGAAAACAACATGAGGTTAAGTAAAAGATGGCAGAATTTTCATTTTGATGAAATTAAATAATTTTACTAAACAGTGTCCTCATAGTGGAGTAGATCAACAGATCCTCCGGAGTAAGTTGAAACAGTTGTTGTTGTAGTTGCTCTCGCATGCAATGGATCGTTAGTCCCGTGGGCCTTAGTTCTGGTACAGAGACACATCTGAACATAGTATAGCCCTGCCTTCACATATTCAGAGACATGCATTCATCTTTCCTTCACACACCCTCCCCCACTGTCACTGTGTGATTGGTCCCCTTCTCTCTGTTGCCTCTACTGTACCTCACACATTCCTGCACGTGTTTCGTTACCCATAGCACTTACATCACTCAGGCTGTGCTGCAAACTCTTTACTTACAGGCACACATAAAAAGTTTTACATCTATTATAACGATGTTTTATTATACAAATTCTTTGATCGCAGGGGGGTCTTGCCATTTAACCAAGTTAACAAACTTCAGAGAGTCAATTTGATATGCTTTACACCACATTAACGTCATGCTCCAGAGCTGGTGGGGGCAGAGTCTTATTCTGTTGAATTGCTTGTTTGGAAAAAATGATAAAGAATAAAAAACAACATGCATGTTTTAATGGTTGAAACATATGCTGAGTTCCAGTTTAAAATTGTCATGCCCTTCACTCGCTAACTTCCCTCCGTCTCGTTCACTCGGATGTACATCATTGCTTACGTTAAATGAAACTGCGATGGGCTGAACTGCAACATCCTAAGCCCTTGATTACTTGATTTTTTTTTATTTTTATTTTAATTCCCTTTAAGATTTTGTTTAATGCAGCATCCAAATGTATATAGATGTGTTTGGGTTGTTTTAAATTAAACAAATTTTTATTAATATATCATAGAGTTGTTTGTGGTGGTGGTGATTAGACAAAATCTGCGGTGACCTCACAATCGTGTTGCATTGTGGTATATGGAGCTGCCTGAAGTGTACATATTTACATTTATTCATTTAGCAGACGCTTTTATCCAAAGCAAATGAGAACAATAGAAGCAGTTAAACTAACAGTAGGACAACAATATGCAAGTGCTATTACCACTCTCAGTTTAATCTAACGCAGTCCATGTAATTCATTGTTATTTTTTTATAAACAAAACAAAGTTTCCTAGCAACGAAGAGCCGCGCTAAAATCTAATCTGAAAAGTAAACACTCACAGACTGATGTTCTCTCCTGTTGTTCTACTGCTTCTTCTAGTAACAAGTACTAGCACATATGAAGTAGACTTGCTCCCTCGGTCAAAATCGAGGGAGTGAGGGTCGGTCCATATAAACTTCCCTCGTCTACTTCACGAAGTGGAACGCACTTCAAAATGGCGGCAGGGATTCCCCCGAGGGGAAGTGCTTAGGGAAGTTCGCAAGTGCGTGTCTAAAAGTGGACTGGAACGCAGCAATAGTTTCAGCAACAACAAACATCAGTCTGTGTTTTCTCCAGAGCGGCTATATATATTTATATAAATGAACTAAATTAATACCCTTTTAACAACAAAAATGAAACATCACTGACCGATGCTTTTTTCTTCTTGAAACAAACTTTGTAGCAATATTTTCCTGTTTTCTCTATAAAGCTGCTTTGAAACAATCTGGATTGTAAAAAGTGCTATATAAATAAATGTGACTTGACTTGACTTGTGTGTTCTAGGGATGACTGTCCTGTTACAATCCCAAAGACCTCCACAGCCGAAGTCTCCACAAGTGAGGACCCCATGGAGGCAGAGGTGTGCATTGCTGAAATCTCCATAAGTGAAGGCCCCATGGAAGCAGAAGTGAGCATTGCTGATGGGGAACGTGTGGCCTCCAGCCAGGGCAGTGAAGTGTTCAATCCAGCCCTTCATATGAAGAAGATGATTCAGCTTCATGCACCTGGAGAGATCCTGCCAAGACCCATGTGTGTGCCTGAATCGGCCTTGACGACACCAATAACACCAGCCACATTTAAGGTTAGAGTCTTCTAGCAGACAAACTATAAATTGCAGTGTGGCATTATCAGATTAATACCCTAAATTCTAATGCACTACCAGTCAAAAGTATTTGATTTTTCCACATTTTCAAATAATAGCAAAATCTTCTAAACTGAGTTGCACAAATGGAAAATAGTATGAATAGTATGAAAAATATGTAGTGACCAACAAAAAACTCATCAATGTTTTTTTTTTTTTTTCATATGTGTCCTATTTGATGCATCAGGCTTGTATGGCTCATATAGTCTAATATAGTGAGAATATGGAGCTTAGACCCGAGGAACAAAAAACACGTCAGTTTCCCAAACTGAGAAAAAAATATGAAATTTGGTGCAATTGCTTATATCTATACGGCCAAAACATAAGATGAAATTCTGATGCTTGTTATGTATATCAGTGAGATCTTTATAACAGCACAGCAGATACTTACATAAAATGCATATAAATATCAGTCATCACTCTATATCTGCCAATAATAAGTCTTATTAAGATTATATTTAAATGCTTAGTTTTATGATCAAAGCTCGTTTTTTTAATAGGCAAAACACACATACAATGTTGATTGAGAGATGAACAAATAAACCTTCCTCAAAGGCCTGATGGATCATATTTGATACTCACATTTTAACACGATTTTTCTAAAATATTATGTATGGATAAAGGAAGTAAACCTAAGTTGATTTATTTGACCCTGGATCACAAAATATCGATTTTTCTTTTATGCTAAAAATCATTAGGATATTAAGTAAAGATCACTTTCCATGAAGATATTTTGTAAACTTCCTACCGTAAATATATAAAATATTTATTTTTGTGAATGAATGCAGCACACCGTGAACATAAATGAACAACTTTAATGGCGATTTTCTCAATGTTAATTCTATTTTTTTGCACCCACAGATTTCAGATTTTCAAATAATTATATCTCCGCCAAATATTCTCCTATCCTAACAAACCATACATCAATGGAAAGCTTATTTAATCAGCTTTCATATGATGTATACATCTCAATTACCCATGTGAACCACAAGCTGAAGGATTTTGTTTACAATTATTATAAAAGGTTTTTACTTGGTAAAAGAGTATAATCAGATTACAGAAGGCATACAGTATAGAAGATTATGTGCTGCAATTTTTACAGCAACATTTCGATCATTTAGAGACATATGGTATTTGGCTTTATAGGGTAAATTAAACTAGTAATTTTTTTTCTTGTCAAGAAGTTAATGTTTTTAAAACACATTTGCCTGCAAAACTAATTTCAGGTAAAAAGCAGAATCATTTAGATCAAACGGTTTCAGTAAGATGTCAAAGTGTGTCCAAACCAAAATTCTTTCTAGATTCAATTTTTTTTTTTACATGTATGTAACAGGGATACAAAACACTAATTTTGTAGAATGATCAAGCTACATTTAGCTTGATCATTCCTCAGATGTTTGCATTTACAACTTGAGGGTCTCATTCTAGATCCGCTCCCTGCTCTTCGGGGCTGTACTGAGTGACGGAGGGGACGGTAACACTGCAGATTTGCCCAGCCTGGTTTGTGGCAGTGACACAGAGGAGGACGGAGGATCAGAGGAGACACAGGTAGCACCTTCAGCTAATCTCAAGCAGAGAATGCATGGACGTTACTGCAGGATGTAGCCTACATAAACTCAGTCTATTATAAAGACAAAACAGCATATGGATTGATTCAAAGTTTAATATATAAATTCGATTGGAAGAGCTTCCTTAAATACGGCAGTCAAGGCCTTTTAATCCTCATTAGTGCACAAATTGTATTGTTTTATTAATGTGTGTAAAAGTTGTATGCTAGTTTTTGGTTTTCTGTTCTTACATGCACATTTTTGTAATGTTTAATACATATTTTGTGTGTTCAAACTGTTCTTGGAGAGATAAAAGGAAAACTGTGTGACAACAGTAACGTTTGAGAGAAGCAGAGAGGCCAAGTGGGGCAAGATTCACTTTCTGTTGCTGAGGAATGTCTACCTACATAAACACACAGTTCAGATGAGTTCGGTCACCGTGGAGAAGATAAATGAAAACTTCAAAACAAACACATTCACAAGGACTGAAGGACTCTGTTCTTTGTGTCCACCAATGAGTCAGAGGAAGATTTGACTCACTGCTTTAAAATGCTGCTCGAGAAAACATTATTATATAAGCCTGCAGCAATTACTGGTATTGCTAACATACCTAGAGTCGCCACATTATGCAGAGAAAGCCTTGCGTTTCGCTCAACTGTTGAATTGAAAAAAAAAAATGTTAGGTAGAAGCTTAAACTGGTCTACTTTTTTTTTAAAAGTTGGACAGCCGTGCAAAACAGAATAACTTAATTTCGCTCCCCATGAAGAGGCATTTTGTCATTTGTGACAGTCCAATCAATCGCTATTACATTAGTTCATGCTCATGATGTCAGCGTCACGACCATTACTACTGGTTTTGTTGACAAATGCAATCTCCAAACACTTATTGGTGATGTAACTTGAGTGGTATTTCAGACTCTCATGTAATTTACACCTAAATTGAGCACAAAACGTACGAAAAACTTGCATTAAACTGCAAAATGCAAAGCAATGGAAGCCTTAAAGCTGAAGAGAGTCATTTTGCCTTTCATTTCTCCTCAGGAAGACAATCTACCAATGGTTCACATGTAGCTGACTTATTGAACATTCAATAAAATTAGACACTTCTGCTTCAACAAACTTAAAATCACTGAAGAGAGTCATTTTGTCTTTCATTTCTCTTCTGGGGCCGGTTTCACAAAGCTATTTTAGACCGGTCTATAGTGTTAGACAAGTCTAATATTTGCTCATATAAGAGTCTAATGCAAGTTAGACTGTTTCACAAAAATAAAGACTGACTTAATTTAGACCAAAAAAATTTGACGCCTTCCCCCCAGGCTAACTCTGGTCTAAAGACTCTGTTACCTTGGCAACCAACAGTAACAATCAGTTACATTACAAACAGCCAAAAGCAAAGGGAAAATGGCCCTTTCCAAACGAAACATTTCTTCTTGTTACTACATTCTCCGCTAAATTTCCCAAGTAAAATGTCCTTGTAACTGTTATACTCCTCCAACAAACACATATTTCCCGCTGGGGTAAACTGCACTGAGCGGATGAATGCGCTTACTCGATCCGCCATGTTTTTTGTTTTGAAAAGTGTCTTATTTTACCCAGAATGCATTGCAGTGTAGTCCTACTTAAGATAGTCAGAGTCTTAAGTGCTTTGTGCAACGGTCTGATTTAGATGTCTATGTGAAGTCTGACTATGTCAAAGTCTATCTTTGTGAAACCGGCCCCAGGAAGACAATCTACCAATGGTTCACATGTAGCTGACTAATTGAACATTCAATAAAATTAGACACTTCTGCTTCAACAAACTTAAAATCACTACAGAACTAGATCAAGAGAAAAGTGACAGCTACTTTCTGCAGGTGGCCTTGAAGACTCATCCGATGATGTAATCCAGTTAATTCATCAGGGTGCAAATGTCTTGTGTGATTAGAATAGCTCCATAGCTGAAACGAGTATCGCTGTTTGTGTGGGAAGACGACACCGGTCTCCCGCAGTGTAACATGCTATGCTTCATCTAAGACTATTATATCCTTGTATAATTATTATACATGCTGCTTTTATGAATAGCTCATATTAAATGAGAGATTACATGCAGTATTTGCTTTTTAAATATTTGTCACACAATTGGTCCTCCGTCACACCGCAATACCTACAAATACTACGGTATACTACGACTACAAATAAAGCTAAAATGACAAACGTAAAAAACACCCAGCTCTGATATGAGTCACATTACAAACTTTGCTTTGAAGCAAAAACATATTTGTGATTATATTAAGACGTTAAGTAAATGAAGTTGTATTTTTCTCCAATTTTCAAAAGTACATATATATACTATTTTGTTGTAAAGTTTACTGTGTAATATATATAAATGTGTATATTGCAGGGACACCTAGTTAATTATACGATATAACTGCAATGCTTCATGGGAAATGAAAAACAGCGACCTACAGAAGTTATAAAAATATAACTTTATTAGATCATGTGATCATAACATACCCACTGAAAGCATTCACAGATGCTAGCATTAGCTTTGTGCGTAAACACCTCAAGGGATATTTTAAAATTTAATTTGACAAAAAAAAAGTTTTTTTACAGAATCCACACAATTATCAAATATATTCTCACATACATCTGATGTGTAATAACTACACTTTCCAAATGCATACATGTCATACATAAATATACAGCCAGTTTTCCAAATATCTACAGATCGTAAACGTTCCTCTCACATACACGCCACATGCATGTGAACCTCTTAAAAGTGGTTTAAGTGGGACTGTTTTTTCCCCTCTCAACACATCCCACAATCCCTTGCAGTCTGATTTAAAAAAAAAAACTCAACAGTGGAGTAATACGGTTTAAAATTAATAAATAGGAAGTGAAATGTTTCTGTCTCCCCAAGAACTGTGATTTGCCCTGTACTTTGAATTGCTTACACCCGTCCTACTCTTTTATTTTATGTAATGATAACTTGTCTTGAGAAAAGTGTCTTTCATCAGTTAAGATCTCAGAAGAAAGGCATTTCTATTGTTGATCATTAACTATGACAGTATTTTGATGAGGTTAAGCGTCATAATCTAGTCTCGTAAAGTTACGCAACGACACTGACGACAAACTGTCCATTTGCTAGTGAAGAGTTTGTAGTGGTCACTGATGCTTAATAACCTCACATCTCAGCTGACGTCTGTCCAGAGGATACAGATCGGGTACCTTTTAAAATAGAAAGTAAACAGGCAAAACGTGCCAGCTCAAGACTCATGTAACTTGAGGGCATCTCCCTTAGGCTTTTGCAAAGTCAAAGAATCCCATGGCACATCGCTACCATCTACCATACGGAAACTTTCTTTTTTTTGACGCTTGTCCCTAATCAAATTATTTCTTTCTGCTTTGCTTTTCCCTCATTCTTACCTTCTAAACCCTCCACTCTCAACCACATCATTACCACCTACTCATTCATCACTGGACGGCAGAAACACTGGTGATTCTTTCAGACGTACTAGAAAAGTGTTTGCAAAGCACAACTCGGCTTTAGCAGTCCATATCAAGGTGATCTTTTACTTGAGCCTGCAGGCGACATCATTAGAAGTACAGTCTAGTAAGGTTGAAGAACCCAGGGAACAGATGTGGGCTTCAAGTCCCAGCCAGAAACAAACTCAAACAGCCCTCAATCCTGCCAGCAGGAAACAGCTGCCAGTCCAGTGACTGAGAGGAAGACAACAAGAGAAGCATTTTGCAGCTCTTGCTAACATTAGTCTGTGTACTCCGCTACAATTGACAGCAGAACAGTGATGTCATCTGGCTTCCCTCCTTTGGAAAGAAGAGAAAGAGGGAATATTGTCAGGCAAATGTCAACACTCGACATCTACAATGTTCACATGTGCCACTGAATACATGCCAGTTAGGAAAATAAAAATGCATCAATCTGATAACGGGTAACACTTTACAAAAAGGTCTCATTAGTCAATGTTAGTTTGCTAAAAATGAGCAATACATTTGTTACACTATTTTGAATATTTGTTAAATTTTAGTTTATACAAATACAATGGTTCATTGTTAGCTCATGTTAGCACAAGTCCATTAAATAATATCAACAGATGCAACTTTTGATTTTAATAATGTTTTAGTAAATGTTATAATGGACATTAACCAAGATTAATAAATGCTTTAGAAGTACTTTTTAAATGTTAGTTCATGTTAACAAATGGAACCTTATTGTAAAGTGTTACCTGATAATAAATTTAATGCACTGATTAGGGATTAAAAAGATGACCATATTATTACCCAATTTATTTTGCATCCATTTCTCATTCAAAATGCAATTCTTGACCTATTTTTAGTGGAAAAATCCAACTAACAATGATCATGCATCAACTATCTGACCAGTTATTTTTTTAATAACTGTATAATACTACTTTTTAATAAACTTTAATAATAACAGTATATTTTTGCATTTATCCAAAGCAGATTTTAAGCATTTAAAGTATGCTGTTTTTTATGAGTGCATTTTCTGCTTCAGACATTTGTGTCGTCACAATTTTGAAAATAATTATGAATAATACGAAAATAACCAAATTGAAGTGTTATTTTATTATCATTGATATGCCATTATAGTTTATATATTTTGAGTTTTTAGGGCCCAAGCCTTGAAAAGGCGAAGGCCCTATTGTTTTCCTTAGGATTATTTTTTTTTTTTTTTTTTTTTTCTCCTCTTATTTTTCTTACGACTATTCGGGCACTTTTGGGGCTCTTAACGTGCACGAAAACTCTTGAAACTTTGCACGCGGGTCAGAACCCGCGGCCATCAGGGTCGGGGTGAAGATGGTACCCGGGCGTGGCAGGGGGGCTCGACAGCGCCCCCTGGAACGGGGTCCGAAAACTTGGTCCATAAATCAAACACGCTTGTATGTAAGAATATGAAACTCGGTACACATATAGATCTCATCGGTTCATATATACTTCATGCTCTTACTTTTTACCCCAGCCCAACAGGAAGTCGGCTATTTAGGGTTGTTTGTAAAACGCATGCAATGGAATTTAAAGTACTTCTCCTAGAGAATTCAAAGAAATGCCACGAAACTCGGTCAGCATGAAGTCAAGACATTGAGGATGAAAAATTGCGAGGGGATTTTTGATATCTCGAACGGTTTGGCCGTGGCGAGGAAACGAAATTATGGCGAGAAACGTGAAACAGGAAGTGTGTTATAACTTCTGCATACATTAACTGATCTTGATGAAACTTCAGCAGTGTGTTCGCTGTAAGAGTCCGATCACATGGATGTGACTATTGTGAGTCAAAGTTATAGCGCCACCAACTGGCAGCAGGAAGTGTGTCACTTTCAAAATGCTTCGAAATCACCCTCTTATTTTAACCCAATTTGCTTCAAACTTCAGCTGTATAATGTAAACATACGCCAGATGTAGACCTGTGAATGGATTCTTGATATCTTTGATACTGTTGCCGTGGCAACACATCAAACTTTAAAATTCTTTTTTGATGCTTTTGAGACTCTTAGCATGCTTGAAATTGCATGAAACTCGACAGACATGTCACATATATTAGCCAGTAGACATGTGCAAAGTTTCAGGAACGGGCGTGGTGCAGGGACTCAGTAGCGCCACCTTTTGACAAAAGTGAGAGGGTTAGTTTCATAGTTTTACCTGCAATCTTAAAACTCGGTAGGCATTTTGTTCAGATCAAGCCGGACAACTTTCTAATTTACAGATTTTGGTTCCGAACAACAGGAAGTCAGATATTTTGGTTTGAATGGGATGTTTTGGAGTAATCTCTGTCCCTCTCTCCCTCTCTCTGCATACATCTGTGTCTGTGGGGGGAGGGGGATGTGTCTGTTTGAGTGACAAAGCTTTTAATTATTGTTGATCAAGGTTTCGGGGGCTTTTGGGGCCCTTAACATCCTCTAAAACTCTTGAAACTTTGCACACGGGTCAGAACCCGTGGCCATCAGGGCCGGACTGAAGCTGGTACCCGGGCGTGGCAGGGCGGACCGACAGCGCCCCCTGGACTGGGATTCGAACACTTGTCCATAAATCAAAGACACTTGCATGTAATAATATGAAACTCGGTACACTTATAGATCTCATTGGGTTGAACAACTTTCGTGCTCTAAGTTTTACGACATCCCAACAGGAAGCCGGCTATCATGGTTTGTTTGGAAACGCATACCCCTGAAATTCTATTTAATTCTCCTTGGGAATTGATCGGATTTCAAGCAAACTCGGTCAGCATGACGTCAAGACATTGATGATGCTAAATTCCGGAGGGATTTTTGATATCTCGAACGGTTTGGCCGTGGCGAGGAAATTAATTTTATGACTAAAAAAGGACACATAAAGTGTGTTATAACTTTGCTCGTTTTACCTACAGTTACAAAACTTGCCACGCATATTTTTCTCATCAAGCCAATCGACTTTCTAATTTAAAGTCATTAGCTCAGAGCAACAGAAAGTCAGATATTGTAGTTTGAATGGATTTCTTGTCCCCCTGCCATTCTGTTTGTGTGTGTGTGTGTGTGTGTGTGTGTCTGTGTGGGGAGGGGAGGGGAGGGGAGGGGGGGGGGGGGGGGGGCTCTTTGAGAGAACCCGTGGCCATCAGGGCCGGGCTGAAGCTGGTACCCGGGCGTGGCAGGGGGGCTCGACAGTGCCCCCTGGAACGGGGTCCGAAAACTTGGTCCATAAATCAAACACGCTTGAATGTAATAATATGAAACTCGGTACACATATAGATCTCATCGATTCATATATCCTTTGTACTTTTACTTTTTACCCCAGCCCAACAGGAAGTCGGCTATTATGGTTTGTTTGGAAGCGTATGCCCCTGGAATTCGATATACTCCTCCTAGAGAATTCAACCAATCGCCACGAAACTCGGTCAGCATGAAGTCAAGACATTGAGGATGAAAAGTTGCCAGGGGATTTTTGATATCTCGAACGGTTTGGTCGTGGCGAGGAAACGAATTTATGGCGAATAAAGGAAACAGGAAGTGTGTTATAACTTCTGCATACATTAACTGATCTTGATGAAACTTCAGCAGTGTGTTCGCTGTAAGAGCCCGATCACATGGATGTGACTATTGTGAGTCAAAGTTATAGCGCCACCAACTGGCAGCAGGAAGTGTGTCACTTCCTAAAGGCTTTGAAATCACCCTCTTATTTTTACCCAATTTGCTTCAAACTTTATGTGTATAATGTAGACACACGGCAGATGTAGACCTGAGAAAGGATTATTGATATCTTAGATACTGTTGCCGTGGCAACGCATCAAACTTTATTATTCTTTGTTGATGCTTTTGAGACTCTTAACATACTTGAAATTGCATGAAACACGACAGACACATCACATTTATTAGACAGTAGACATGTGCAGAGTTTCAGAAACGGGCATGGTGAGAGCAATTAGAGAATAATGTTTAAGTTTAAAAACAGCCAGAATGGTTGTTTAGTCAAAAAATTTTTTTTTCCAAATCATACATAGTGTTATACTGCCCTCTTGTGTTCAAAATCAGGTAAAAAGCGAAAGTAAAATAAGGACGTCTGCACAATTCATTAATAATGGTGCAGAGTAGAGTGAGCTTTTTCAATTAATTCCTATGGAAGTAGGAATGAACTAAACAACGTTCGCTCTGTTCTGCTCGTCCCTCACCGTGGGCGCGCAGAGTTATGAATGCCCGTGCAGCCGTGAGCATTTTAGTTTCATTTTAAAATTAGCGCCATTTCGGGGGACGTATTACTTTAATTTATTTAACAAAAACACAATGTTGTGTTTTATTGCGAGTGTACACAAATATAAGTAAACACTTTGACGTTTGAATGATGTCCTGTATGAAGAAAATGACGGAGTATGTTTCACTGTTCAATCGCGCTGAGCCACCCAGACCCCCACACACACACTGACACACACACACACAAACACACACACACACACACACACACAATAATAAAACATTCAACCTAACATATACAAATTACACTGCTATGTTGAAATAGTCAGTAGTACAATTTGTATCATTCACAGTAAGCACCGCTCCACTGTGATTTTTCCAAGCACATTTTTGCACAAGTGAAGAGGATGATTTTTTCCGTCGATATTGGAACGTGAGTGAAGTACAAAGCCTGTAATAAAGAATAGTTTAGCATCCAAATACATCGCAAATGTTGCAAAATTTAGATTCTAAAGAGAGATTTACGTGAGCCTAACACCACTTACTTTTACTTTTGTTTTAAATTATTTCGTTTTGGCTTTATTATAGTTATTTTTTTATTCGTGTTCTGTTCTGAATATCATTAAATTTAAAGGATTTGTTGTGGAATATTTTGAGTGTATAATCAAATAACACTAATCCGTCACTAGGTGTCGCCAGGCGACCGTCTTAATAAGCGGGTGCTGAAACAGAAAAAAGTCAATATTGCATATAAAATGTAAGTGATTTGACTTGTGTGTGTGTCTGTGTCTGTGTCTGTGTGTGTGTGTGTGTGTGTGTGTGTGTGTATGATTGTGTCTGTTACAGTGATTGTTTAACCCTTGTTAAAGTTTAGGCCTTGTCTTTTTGGATATATATCTTTTTATATAAAAAAAATAGGCATACAACCCATATATTTTAAATGTATTGTTTAGGCCTTGTCTTTTTGGATATATATCTTTTTATATAAAAAAAATAGGCATACAACCCATATATTTTAAATGTATTGTTTTCTTTAAATTACATTAAGATTTGTATGTTTGGTAATTGAACCTGAATGAATTTTAAATGAATGTGCTATATTTCAGAGTTTTCCTTAAAATTTGAACTAACACTAACTTTATTCTCATCTGAATGATAGATTATTTATTTCTGTATAAAATAAAAAAGAGATTTTGGTTGGGTGACAGTTGTAGTTTACAGTTTGACAAAAGCACAATGTTGTGTTTTATTGCGATTGTTCACAAATATAAGTAAACACTTTACAGTTTGAATAATGTCCTGTATGGACAAAAGGACGGAGTATGTTTTTATGTCTACATTGTTCAATCACGTTTCACACACACACACACACACACACACACACACACACACACACACACACACACACACACACACACACACACACACACACACACACACACACACACACACACACACACACACACACACACACACACACACACACACACACACACACACAACTTTTTTTCTAATCAGATCAGGCAAGTAATATTCTGTCTTGGCACAATTGATTTAACTTTCATAACTTATTTCATGTGTCCATTAAGTCCATGAGACCGTAGGGTGTCTCATTTTTCATTTTAGGTTTCAGAAGGTTGCTCACGCATATGATATGTGCCCTCAATGCACACTTTTGCAGAGCCCACACCACACTTCATATAACTTTCAAACTTGTGTACTTATTTCATGTGTCCATTATGTCCATGAGACCGTAGGGTGTCTCATTTTTCATTTTAGGTTTCAGAAGGTTGCTCACGCATACTTTGTGGTTGATATGTGCCCTCAATGCACACTTTTGCAGAGCCCACACCAATGCAAGCTTTACAGCACACATCTCAAAGGTCAAAGCGGAGTTACGATATTGCCCGTCATGCACAGTAACCCTAAAGGCACCGGGGTGGCGGTGCCACCGGCTTGTTTATATATATATATATATATATATATATAAAGGCACCGGGGTGGCGGTGCCACCGGCTTGTTTATATATATATATATATATAAATATAGCTGCGAGCAGCGATGAAGGGCCAAAGCCGGCGGCACCGCCACTCCGGTGCCTTTAGGTAACTAAAGGCACCGGGGTTGCGGTGCCACCGGCTTGGGCCCGTAATCGCTGCTCGCAGCTATATTTATTATTATTTTACTACCTTTTGGGCCCTTTTGGGGCCCTTAACGTGCTCAAAAACTCTTGAAACTTTGCACACGGGTCAGAACCCGCGGCCATCAGGGCCGGGCTGAAGCTGGTACCCGGGCGTGGCAGGGGGGCTCGACAGCGCCCCCTGGAACGCGGTCCGAAAACTTGGTCCATAAATCAAACACGCTTGCATGGAATAATATGAAACTCGGTACACATATAGATCTCATCGGTTCATATATACTTCATGCTCTGATTTTTTACCCCAGCCCGACAGGATGTCGGCTATTTAGGGTTGTTTGGAAAACCCATGCTCAGGAATTCGAAATACTCCTCCTAGAGAATTCAAACACACGGCACGAAACTCGGTCAGCATGAAGTCAAGACACTGAGGATGAAAAATTGCCAGGGGATTTTTGATATCTCGAACGCTTTGGCCGTGGCGAGGAAACGAATTTATGGCGAGAAACAAGAAACAGGAAGTGTGTTATAACTTCTGCATACATTGACTGATCTCGATGAAACTTCAGCAGTCTGTTCGCTGTAAGAGACCGATCACATGGATGTGACTATTGTGAGTCAAAGTTATAGCGCCACCAACTGGCAGCAGGAAGTGTGTCACTTTCAAAATGCTTTGAAATCACCCTCTTATTTTTACTCGATTTGCTTCAAACTTCATCTGTATAATGTAAAAACACGGCAGATGTAGACCTGTGAAAGGATTGTTTAATATCTAAGATAATGTTGCCATGGCAACGCATCAAACTTTAATATTCTTTTTTGATGCTTTTGAGACTCTTAGCATGCTTGAAATTGCATGAAACTCGACAGACACATCTCATTTATTAGCTAGTAGACACGTGCAAAGTTTCAGAAACGGGCGTGGTGAGGGGCTCAGTAGCGCCACCTTTAGTCAAAAATGGGGTATTAGTTTTACCTACAGTAACAAAAATCGGTATGGATATTCGTCTCCTCGAGCCGGACAACTTTCTAATTGACAGTCATTAGCTCCGAACAACACGAAGTCAGATATTTTGGTTTGAATGTGATTTTCAGGAGAATTTTCCCCCTCCCTCTCCCTCTGTCTCTGTGTGTGGGGGTTTGAGGAATTTGACTATTATTTTAATGGTGTTCAAGGTTTCAGGGGCTTTTGGGGCCCTTAACGTGCTTGAAAACTCTTGAAACTTTGCACACAGGTCAGCGCCCACAGCCATCAGGCCCGGGCTGAAGCTGGTATCCGGGCGTGGCAAGGGGGCTCAACAGCGCCCCCTTGAACGGGGTCCCCAAAACTTGGTCCATAGATCAAACACGCTTGCATGAATTAATCTGAAACTCAATACACATACAGATCTCATCGGGCCGAACAACCTACCCTCGGTCAAGTTTTACGCCAGCCCAACAGGAAGTCGGCTATTATGGGTTGTTTGGAGAACGCTTGCTCAGGAATTTGAAGTACTTTTCCTAGAGATTGCATCCGTTTACCGCCAAACTCGGTCAGCTTGAGGTCAACACATTGAAGATGCTAAATTGCGGACGGATTTTTGATATCTCGAACGGTTTGGCCGTGGCGAGGAAACGAATTTATGGCGAGAAAAGAGAAACACGAAGTGTTATAACTTCTGCATACATTAACTGATCTTAATGAAACTTCAGCAGTGTGTTCGTGGTAAGAGGCCAATCAGATGGATGTAACTATTGTGAGTCAAAGTTATAGCGCCACCAACTGGCAGCAGGAAGTGTGTCACTTTCTAAATGCTTTTGACAAAAGTGGGGGGGTTAGTTTTATCTACAGTAACAAAACTCGATATGTATATTGTACTCTTCGAGCCGGACAACTTTCTAATTTACCGTAATTAGCTACGACCAACAGGAAGTTAGATATTTTGGTTTGAAAATTGTCATTTTATGTGTCTCTCTCTGAGCCTACGTCTCTGTGTGTGTGTGTGTCTGTGAGTGTGGGGAGGGGGAGGGGGAGGGGGAGGGGGGCTAGATTAACCATTTCACTGCTGTGTGGTTTTGCCTGCATTAAAAAGGAAAATAAATGGCTTACGCCTTGTATTTTTTAAATAGGTTTTATTAATAAGTAAAGGCATATAACCAAATTAATTGTAGTGCATTGAAAATAGTTTTATATAATTAGTTTATTAATTAAATTAACTTGGTCCATAAACTTGGTCTGAAAATTTGGTCCATAAATCAAACACACTTGCATGTAATATTATGAAACTCGGTATATAGATCTCATCGGGCCAAACAACTTTAAGCCAGCCCAAAAGGAAGTGGGATTTTGGTCTGAATGTGAATGTTTTGCAAAACCAGCCTCTACATTTTTACCCACTCCTCTTAAGTGGTTTATTCTATTCCCACCAAACTTTTTTAACATGATGAAAATACATTAAAGAAGCATAATTGTGAATATCTATTGAATATCTCAAATTGTTTTGCTATGTCAAAAAAAATAAACACTAAAAGCCTCATATCTTTTAAAAATTTTATTATACACCATTTATTTCTAGATACAATTATAGAAATAACAGAACTAAACCCATTTTATTCTTGTTTTCAATTTAAGAATAATGTAAAAGTTTAAAAACAGCCAGGATTCACTATTCAGTCAAAAAATAAATATATCAAGTAATACATAGGGCTATACTGCCCTCTTGTGTTCAAAATCAGGTAGGCCTATTGTATTTAAATATATTAGGTAGCCTATGTGACTCCGAGAACATTTTCTCACCGGTTATTTGACGTGTAACACCGCCGGGGGGCTTTTAAATCGCTAAGTTAAAAGTGAAAGTAAAGTAAGGACGTCCGCACGGATATTTATAGTGGTGGCGCTCGCAGTGCGCTCGAATGAATTTCTATGGAAGTAGAAATGAAAAAAAGTTCGCTCTGTTTTGCTCGCTTGTCGGACGCGCACCGTTATGAATGCCAGTGCAGCCACATACTTTTTAGTGTCACCAAAGAGTATAGAAGAACAAGAGGCGAAGCTCTGATGCTTTTTTGGTAACAGCTAACCGCTTCGGTAGCGCGACCGCCATTTTGGGGTGAAAATTCCAACTGGAGTGACTGAACAACAACACAGATAACAGTTTTTTGAGGTAGTTTTTTCTTGCATTAGTGAGTATTTCCATTTTATGCAACTTTACACATCTACTATTATTAGTTACCAACTCCACTAGGCCTGAAATATATTTTGTACGTTTTAATCCCCTGGATCATGCTACAAACATGATGACCTTAACATGATGCATTGCTGTGTCCGTTATCATATAATTGCCACTTTGGACAGTGGCTGTGTTTTTTTTGTTTACATAGGCTTGCATGAATGAGACAGTGGATGTTTATGGATTGGTCATTGACTCTTTGAGTAAATCGATTCGTTCAAAATGCTGAATCATTTGTGTCTCTTACAGCGACAAGAGTTTAACCCTTGTTCAAGTTTAAGGCCTTGTCTTTTTGGATATATATATTTTTTTTAAATTCCAAAATATGCATACAACCCATATATTTTAAATGTATTGTTTGCTTTAAATTAAATTAAGATTGTATGTTCATCTGAATTATAAATAATTTATTCCTGTATAAAATAAAAACACATTTGAACTTTCTTTCTTAATCAATGTAGAATGTGTAATTGAAAAATAAACAGATTAGGGCTCCGAAGACAATAAATGAAAATCAATGCGATATGGTGAATGTCCAAAAGATGGCTCCCACAGACTGTTTTTAAATGAGGTTGGATAAATATGTTTTGCTTTTAGACAGTGTGTGCGTGTGATTTTAGTTGGGTGACAGTTGTAGGTTACAGTTTGACAGGAGTTTACAGTTTGACAAAAGCACTTTGTTGTGTTTTATTGCGACTGTACACACATATAAGTAAACAATTTGCAGTTTGAATGATGTCCTCTATGAACAAAATGACAGAGTATGTTTTTATGTGTAACAATGTTCAATCTCACACACACACACACACACACACACACACACACACACACACACACACACACACACACACACACACACACACACACACACACACACACACACACACACACACACACACACACACACACACACACACACACACACACACACACACACACACACACACACACACACACACACACACACACACACACACACACATATTGCATCATTGCAATCTTGACATCGCAGCCTGTTCATTATAGCCTTAATAATATATAATGATAAAATAGTCAACCTAACATTACCTAACACTAGTGCCTATTCTTTAGATACTAGTGCTTATTCTTTAGATATTCTTTTGAATACGTATTAGTAGCTAATGAATAAGTACTGGTATCTATTTAATAGGTACTAGTATCTAATGACTTAGTACTAGTATTTATTGAATAAATACTAGTATCTATTAATAGGTACTAGTATCTAAAAGGTCATTTTCTCTCTCTCTCTCTCTCTCTGAGCCAATATGGCAAGCCGTTTTAACATTTAATCATTTTAACCTACTAGTCTCTATTTTCATGCTACTAGTACTTATTTTTTAGATACTAGTATCTATTCCATTAAGTACTAGTACTTATTCATTAGCGACTAGTGCTTATTCTGTTTAGAATATTCAAAGTGCTTATTAAATTTTTATGCTTATTTATATTTTCAGAGCAGAAAATCCGATTTTTCTGCTTATTCAATATTGCATCTAAAATGTAAGTGACTTGACGTGTGTGTGTGTGTGTGTGTGTGTGTGTGTGTGAGAGAGAGAGAGAGAGATTGTGTCTGTTACAGTGACAAGAGTTTAACCCTTTAAGGCCTTGTCTTTTTGGATATATATCTTTTTTTATTACAAAATGTGCATACAACCCATATATTTTAAATGTATTGTTTGCTTTAAATTAAATTAAGATTGTATGCTTGGTAATTTAACCTAAATAAATTTAAAATGAATGTGCTATATTTCAGATTAATATAGCCTATTTGTTTTCCTTCATTTTAATCAACACTAACTTTATTCTCATCTGAATTATAAATAACTTATTTCTGTATAAAATAAAAAATCCCGAATAATCCAGACCAACCAGAGCGCACTATTTCTACAACATCATCAGTGCTGAAGCGGAACTACCAAAGCCGTTCGGCAGATAGCGAGCAGATATTTTGATATTTTGTGTCACGTTGTGCACAATAACCCTAAAGGCACCGGGGTGGCGGTGCCACCGGCTTTTTATATATATATATATATATATATATATATATATATATATATATATATATATATAAATATAGCTGCGAGCAGCGATGAAGGGCCAAAGCCGGCGGCACCGCCACCCCGGTGCCTTTAGGTAACTAAAGGCACCGGGGTTGCGGTGGCACCGGCTTGGGCCCGTAATCGCTGCTCGCAGCTATATTTTATTTTTGTATTTTCCATTTTCATTTTAAAGTTTTAGAAATTGTGAAAGTGTTTTTGTTTCTTAATATGTATATACAGTTAATTTTTATTTCTGTAGTAAACTAAATTAAAAAGAAAAATGTTGCTTTGGCAACTAGCTGAAATATATTTTTTTATGTTTTATTTTAAGTAACAAATGGTTTTTGTTTTAGGTAACAATAATAACCCTGAAGTGAACCAAACATAATTGTGACAAGTTCAAATTTTATAGTGTATTGAACTGGTAAAATGTCCACCTTTTTTAAATGCATAAATTTAAATAAAGAATTGTAATTGATTTCAGAGCAAGTGTATACACGTTAGCATGACCATTATCTCAGAAAATTGTAAAGTGAAACTAAATCAGGAAAAGGAAAAGTTGTAGCTTGATCAAAAGAAATTAAATAACAATTTAGTCATTTTTAAAAGAGTATATCTCACCTCTGACATTTAAGCCATTATCGCAGGCAAACTGTGCAAAAGGAGACATGTAATTGGGGTCGTATGCTAAAACATGGGCCTGTTCAGCAATACTTTTGGCTGTTTGCTGGATGCTTTCATAGTTGGTATTCTGAAAGCAGAGCACACAATTCGTATTAGTGTCACTGGAAGACAGAAAAATCGACAGAGTGAAGTGTTGTACGTAGATGTTCCGGTACCTTGAGTTTTTTAAGTTCATGTAAAATCATGTAGTCTGGCATGTTGTCAAAGAGACCATCTGTAGCTGTGAGTATAATGTCTCCCAACTGGACATCGAAGGATGAGCTATCAGCAGCATCAGGGCTGTGGGACACAAGAGGACACAAAATTGTTACTTTGAATGCAAGTAAACTCAATAGTTTAGTTGTGAAATTTGATATTCCCATTCTGAAGGTTGACATATTTGAAAGAAATTAAATATTCACTTCTCACAATGTATCTCAATGTCTTTAGGTCACCTCAACAATCCATCAAAACCAACTAAATGCACATTCTGTGTTTTTAGCTATAATATACAGTAAGCATTGCTGTTTGCGGACCATATTTAGAAGCACAGTTGAAAAGAATAAAAGCAGTTTCAGTCTAAGAAGCTTTTAGCTTGATCCTCATTACAGTATAAAGCACGCAGAACATACAGATCAGCTGTGAAGTGTCGTGTTCTGTTCCAGGAAGTCAGTCGCAGGCATTATGCCCACTGATACGAATACACTGGCTGTCATTCCCTCCGTCTGCGCCGTGCCCCGGGTCACGCGGTTTAAACATGATACTTGGTTTGAATAAAAAATTCAGAGAATTAAGAAGTGGAAACGTTTTTTTTTTTATTTTTTTTTTTTTATGGAACAGTATTAAAGATTTAGACCTGCAAACTGAAGAATATCTGGCCTCAGAGAACTACTTCTACTAGCTCATCCGTCAAAGAGAAACCAGCTAATGTATGGGTTTACTGACGCCATGCTAAGGTCGTCTCCATTACCTTGGCAGCCAAGTCATGTGTCTGGAAAGATTAAAATTAACTGGATGTAGCTCAGAGCAGAAACAGCCCAACACCACCGCTTAACCGTGATAAATTCACTGTAAGGCTGTGTCCGAAATCTCCCACTACTCACTATATAGTGGACTATATAGTGAGCTCGCCATTTTGTAGTGCTGTCCGAATGTATAGTGATGATTATTATACCCTATATAGTCCACTCAATGTATCCCAGAATGCATTTTGAAAAGTAGTGTACAACCGATGGTCACTAACCCAAGCCTCACATACCATCATGCATTGCGCTGATCGTAAAAGACCTATCAGCATCATCTTCATCTTTAACTTACAATTTGTCGACGTCTCGCTAGCTAGCGTAGCAAGAACAGCACGTCGTTTTCTGTGTCTAGAAATCCTGTTTCTTTTGCTAATCCGCAAAATCTTCTGAATCACGAGAACAAACAAACAAAAAAGATAAATATTGAGTGGCATCTCCACAGAGTCTAAAAGCTGTTTTATTAAGAGTATTATGAGCAAGATATTTGATAACGTAGATCTGTTTTTTTTTCCCTAATGTCGACAGGCAAGAGAAAACGGTGTGGCGCGAAAATGAAAATATATGAAATATGTGTATTAATTTTATTTATGTTTATAAGTTATAATCATGTGTGGAGTAACGCATTATAACAGAAACGGCCAGAAATGACTTTTAATTTTACAATTTTGGAGATATAAGCTCAATATAATGTAATGTATTTATATATTTAAAAAAAACGATTTAGCCCAGAGCTGGCTCGGCACCAGCTGACAGATGATGGCGTGTTTAAATAGTGCGACGGCGCAGAGAGACAATCGAGTAGTGTCCGAAAGTGGTGTTTCTATTATGCTGGTGAGCTCACTATATAGTGCTCTACTCCCTACCCCCTACATAGGGGTTAGGGAGTAGTGGTTTGAGTGGAGATTTCGGACACAGCCCATATCACTGACTTAGGGCCATGTTTACTAGACAGAGTGGGGGTCCCAAGTCATATAATGGGGAGGGTTGGAGAAAGACCTGGGGACCTACTCTGAAAAAAATCATCGCAAAGAAAATTAACTGACAGTGTATTGCGTATGGCGAGAGATGGCCCATAGAGAATCACCAAGAGAGTCGGATATGACTGAAATGGCTAGACAATAGGTTTACATGCATCCAAGGTCAAAAAACACTTTCATTTTCTGATAATATCCTTAGCACATCACCTCATTTCTCAAAGTCTGAAGACGAAGCTAAGTTTCAGCTCTTCCTCAGCGCTTGTATACACTGTGATTCACACATTAATGGTGGCATCAGTTTTACCGTATCGATTCGAGCGCGAGTCTAATCCTTTGGAAGTGCATGCAAAAGTAGATTTGCTTTTTACAGCGTTTTCTTGACATGTCGACCACATGAACCGAACTCTTCCAGCCTCGGCTACAACTACAGTTTGAGGGCGAGTCAAAATAGATGTTTGCGGGCAGCCAATGAATACCATAGGCTGGCATTATGCAAATTTGTTTACAAACCTATGTATGTTCGTGCAGGAATAAAGACTGGAATTGCTGACGACTCGTTTCAGGCAGTTCAGAATCGATTCTTTTGGGAGACGATATATCCATTTATCGTGGACTTTGAGCCTTGAGACTTTGCAGACCTTAAAGGGATACTCCACTTTTTTTGGAAATAGGCTCATTTTACAACTCCCCCAGAGTTAAACTGTTGAGTTTTACCGTTTTTGAATCCATTCAGCCGATCTCCGGTTCTGGCGGTACCACTTTTAGCATAGCTTAGCATACATCATTGAAGTGGACAAGACCATTAGCATTTCTAAAAAAAAATTACCAAAGAGTTTCGATATTTTTCCTATTTAAAACTTGACTCTTCTGTAGTTACATCGTGCACTAAGACCGACGGAAAATGTAAAGTTGCGATTTTCTAGGCTGATATGGCTAGGAACTATACTCTCATTCCTGCGTAATAATCAAGAAACTTCACTGCCGTACCATGAGTGCAGCAGGCGTAATGATATGACGCAGCGCCTGAAAATAGGCTACCTTCCGTCAACACAACGGAACTATTTTCAGGCGCTGCGTCATATCATTACCGTTTTTTACCAAAAACGGTAAAACTCAACAGTTTAACTCTGGGGGAGTTGTAAAATGAGCCTATTTCCAAAAAAAAGTGGAGTATCCCTTTAAACATTCACAAACATGTAATGTAATATTCGAAAAAGCATAATAGGGGCACTTTAAAGTCTAAACCAGGAGCTGAATTTTGAATTTAGTGATGTAATCTTTGCAGTCATGCAAATTGCATTGTTTTCAATTTGCTGAAATAACAAAAGAGACGTTTGTTTTTCAGTGCTTTCAGCAATCAGTCAACATAGCCCTGTGAACCAAAGCGTGATGCAAACCCTGAATTATGAATATCAAATTATATTATTAATGAGCAAATAATTAAAACAGCCTTAACATGAGGTCTTAAAAAGCTTGAGAATAAATCTAGATAATGCAAAAAATAGCATTTTTTAGGATAGATTAAGCTTGGTGCACAATTATCAAATTTTGTTTTTTGACAAATAAAGCCGTTCTAATCTGAAATAGGAGAATAGAGAGATCATTACGTATCCTAGACAGTAGAGTAGACGCTGTAGTGTTCACACAGAGTGACGCATATCTCTCCGGGAGGAACTGATTATCCAATCGAGTTAATAACCAGGCTCTCAGAGTGAGGACCTAATCATGCTCTCATACTGACAGCCAGGGGATTATGTCTCGCTTGCGTCTAGGTTGGGGACACGATGCTGTTGCATAATCAGAAAGCTAGAGGAGTGAGGGTCTCACCTGTCGCTGAGAACGGAGCCCTCTGCCTCAGGAGGGGCGATCGAGAGCTGGAAAGGGGTGTTGAAGTAATGCTGCTGTTCATCAGACCGGTGCACCACCTCTCCACCTCGAACCACCAGAAAGCCAGAGTCTCCTAGGTTAGCCGTGTGTAGCCGGTGACTCTGCCTGTCTAGTACCACGATACACGCTGTACTGCTTCCTAAAGTAGAGAAAGATGCTTAATCAGTTACATGATAGGTCATTTAAAGCATAACAATTTTATTCAAGCACCAAAATTTTATTAAAAACATTCTGCCTAAAATCGAATTAATCTTCATTTTGATGAACCGATATCTTTGTCCATGCTGTTTTCAGTTAATGCATGAACAAAACATTATTTGTATAAAAACATCCATTAAATCGCAATAAGCTCTTTGCTTATGAAAAAGTCTCAGCTTTCAAATCGTCTATTTTCTAAGGAAATTCAAAGAATAAATGTGGTTTTGATACTCTTTAAATGTGGTGTGACAGATCGCTGTAGTGCCTGAGTTCAAGCGGCACGTGACCCGATCATCTCTTCCCCTTCACTACTAGTCATTGTATGAAATAAGCATGAATGAACACAGGGGCCGGTTTCACAAAGATAGACTTTGACTGTGGCTTAGATAGAGTAGATAGTCAGACTTCAGATAGACATCTAAATCAGACTGTTGCACAAAGCACTCAAGACTCTGACTATCTTAAGTAGGACTACACTGCAATGCATTCTGGGTAAAATAAGACAGTTTTCAAAACATGGCAGATCGAGTAAGCGCATTCATCCGCTCAGTGCAGTTTACCCCAGCGGAAAATATGTGTTTGTTGGAGGAGTATAACACTTACAAGAACATTTTACTTGGGAAATTTAGCGGAGAATGTAGTAACAAGAAGAAATGTTTAATTTGGAAAGGGCCATTTTCCCATTGCTTTTGGCTGTTTGTAATGTAACTGATCGTTACTGCTGGTTGCCAAGGTAACAGAGTCTTAGACCTAAGTTAGCCTGGTGGGAAGGCGTCTAATTTTTTTGGTCTAAATTAAGTCAGTCTTTGTTTTTGTAAAACAGTCTAACTTGCATTAGACTTTTATATGAGCAAATTTTAGACTTGTTTAACACTATAGAACGGTCTAAAATAGCTTTGTGAAACCGGCCCCAGAAGGAGTGTTGAAAGAACCAGTACAACTTACTGAAATGTATCATGACTCATGCAATCGCTCAATTTGACCGTTCGCAGGCCCCTCCCCCAAAACGGCTATTGTCCAATCACACATCATAGCAACCGTTACTATGTGAGCAGGTCCGTCAAACATTGACTCCAAGCAAGATGGTGAAGCGGTGCGACCACGGCGTTTGTAAATCGGACACTAGATACCCCGAGAGATTGTCTGGAGGAGTTCTGTTCTTTCCGTTTCAAAAGCCGAAAACACAACGTCGTTGTCCCTACAATGGATAAAAACAGTGTGGACGGCCCCACTCCCAGTTAAATGTGTCGAACATGGTTAACTCGCGTGCAGCGTGCGTGAGACTGAGACACTGAGATTAGTCAAAGACACATGGAGAAAGCAGATCAAGAGGATCCACAAAGGAAGTACGTTTTCTTAAGTGTTGTTGTTAACATGATATTTTCGGGGGGAAATGAGCAGCAGTCACTAGCGCAGGCAGCACCTGTAGACTACAGTTTAGACTAACGTTAGAGGAGTGCACGGTTCGCAACGGGGAACGCATGAAGCTTACTTGACTACATCAGTTCATATCAATATCGTAACGAATAGAAATAATGTATGGTTATCTGCATCTTTCCGTCTATTATGTATAGTTACTTTTTTAACACGAAAATCGCATTTAGCATGACACGCAAGCAGTTGCCGTGGTAATGAACAACCTGATTGTTAAAGCGAATGAATAATCCTGTATCTGAGGCAAACAAACAAACAATTAGCCACTGAAACAGCTTATAGAATCTTCTTCAAGGCTGTGCTGGTTGCATTTGAGGTAACGTTACAGGTCATGGGGTTTCTCAGATTTCGCTTGAGACCGGTTTGAGAGCTTGAGAGCATTATTAGCCTCGATAGTAGTCGTGTCTCCTTCATTGCGTATTTTTATATTTTGAATATATCCCTCCACTGCATACTGTAACCCCTTTTGCCTCGATCTGGAGGATATCGCGGAGGTATTGCTCCAAAAAAGGTCACTGACGCACCTCTTCCCGTCATGGCAATCTGTGGCGCTGGTCGTGTTTGACCATTTGTTTGACGGGCGTAGCAACAATAACTAGGGGGCGTGGCTTTTGCGAACGGTCAAATCGTGTTTCAACTGCAAAAAGTCTTCAATAATACAGCTCGAGAACAATATGTTATGTTACATTTTCCTCAGGAAAGCCATTCAGTGTCTATAGCAAAATATTACAAATATTTTATTAATAAAATATTTTTAAGAGCAATTTGCTAAATACACTCACCGGCCACTTTATTAGGTACACCTGTCCAACTGCTCGTTAACACTTAATTTCTAAGCAGCCAATCACATGGCGGCAACTCAGTGCATTTAGGCATGTAGACATGGTCAAGACAATCTCCTGCAGTTCAAACCGAGCATCAGTATGGGGAAGAAAGGTGATTTGAGTGACTTTGAACGTGGCATGATTGTTGGTGCCAGAAGGGCTGGTCTGAGTATTTCAGAAACTGCTAATCTACTGGGATTTTCACGCACAACCATCTCTAGGGTTTACAGAGAATGGTCCGAAAAAGAAAAAACATCCAGTGAGCGGCAGTTCTGTGGGCGGAAATGCCTTGTTGATGCCAGAGGTCAGAGGAGAATGGCCAGACTGGTTCGAGCTGATAGAAGGGCAACAGTGACTGAAATAACCACTCGTTACAACCGAGGTATGCAGCAAAGCATTTGTGAAGCCACAACACGCACAACCTTGAGGCGGATGGGCTACAACAGCAGAAGACTCCACCGGGTACCACTCATCTCCACTACAAATAGGAAAAAGAGGCTACAATTTGCAAGAGCTCACCAAAATTGAACAGTTGAAGACTGGAAAAATGTTGCCTGGTCTGATGAGTCTCGATTTCTGTTGAGACATTCAGATGTTAGAGTCAGAATTTGGCGTAAACAGAATGAGAACATGGAACCATCATGCCTTGTTACCACTGTGCAGGCTGGTGGTGGTGGTGTAATGGTGTGGGGGATGTTTTCCTGGCACACTTTAGGCCCCTTAGTGCCAATTGGGCATCGTTTAAATGCCACGGCCTACCTGAGCATTGTTTCTGACCATGTCCATCCCTTTATGGCCACCATGTACCCTTCCTCTGATGGCTACTTCCACCATGTCACAAAGCTCTAATCATTTCAAATTGGTTTCTTGAACATGACAATGAGTTCACTGTACTAAAATGGCCTCCACAGTCACCAGATCTCAACCCAATAGAGCATCTTTGGGATGTGGTGGAACGGGAGATTCGCATCATGGATGTGCAGCCGACAAATCTGCGGCAACTGTGTGATGCCATCATGTCAATATGGACCAAACTCCCTGAGGAATGCTTCCAGCACCTTGTTGAATCTATGCCACTAAGAATTGAGGCAGTTCTGAAGGCAAAAGGGGGTCCAACCCGTTACTAGCATGGGGTACCTAATAAAGTGGCCGGTGAGTGTATATGCTCTATATTACTTGACATTTATTATTTAACATTTATGCCTGAATAAATCTGCCATGAAAACTTTTTTTTTTTAATGTTCACATTTCAACAATGAATTGGAGTAGAAACAATTACATTAAGTTGATATAAAAACTGCCATTGCAAATTTAAATGTTTGTCTCCAAGTACATTTTTTTTATTATAAATTAAATATGATTAATATTTTCACTATTTTCAGTGTTTCTTGTACTAGCTTTGAGCAGATTTAAAAACAAAATCCAATCTTGTGAGCCAATACTCTGTCCGTGACTCATCCAGCCCACAGTGTGTTTTTGAGGGCAGCACACTGTACAAGTGACTCATTTCACTCCATTACATTTTAGTTACGGCTTTGATCTTATCCTGAGAAAAATGAGCCAAGGCCCTTTCCAAAAACATTTCGTTCCCCAGTCAGGAAAGATAAAACTTTACTCTTGACTGTCCCAGAACATCCAGTCCTCAGTTTTATAGCATATCGGTGTGTACTGTCTCACATGTCAGTGCATGCATAGTTAACATGCCATCGCACATGAACACCTTAGGTTATGAATGTTAGTCTGATGCTTAAAGTTACTTTGTAGAAAAACTGATCTTTAGAGTATGTAGCAAAACATGACGAATTCTCCTGTTTACAGAAGCGTATGAATGGAAGTGAACGGAACACAAAATTGAGCGACCGCACCTTAATTGAAGCCAGAGCATAACGTCGAAGCCTCCAAAACACATTATGATCTAATGTCTCTACAGTTTTCATTTGAAAACTGAAAATTTGAAAAGACAGTTCAATGCAAATGCTTTTTCTCTCCAGCGCTCTCATTTTAACGCTTTCATGTGAAGAGAGACTTCCATTGTACAGCATACTGCACACTTCTGTTTCTACTTGTGAAATGAATTCACTTCATAATCCATAAGCTAAAGCTGAATATGCTCACCTAATAGCGGTACTTTGTTCTGAAGTAGCTCATAGTAGCTGGTGGTGAGGATTCCCACTGGGTTGCTTGGCACAAATCTCCCTTCTTTGACGAGCCGCTCACACGTCCTCATGAGCGTCCCAGAGAACTGAGAGGGGTCGACTCCATAGTCCCGCCAGCCACCCACTCCATCAGCCACACCTATAGGTGATACAACAGAAACACGACGAGGGACAATACCATTAGAAAGCTGCATTTTATAAATGCTTAACAAGCAACAACACAACTGCCAATTGCTGTAGTGTTTCTGTACAGCTATTTTACATCTACAGAGAGAAATTCATAATTATATTCAGCAAGGATGCACTAAATTGATCAAAAATGACAGTAAAGACATTTATAATGTTGCAAAGATTTTGATTTCCAAAATATGCTGTTCTTTTTAACTTTCTATTCATCAAAGAATCCTGAAAATAAGTGTATCATGGTTAACACAAAAATATGAAGCAGCAAAACTGTTTTCAACATTGCTATTGCTAATAAGAAATATTTCTTCCGCATATATGCATATTCAAATGATTTCTGAAGGATCATGTGACACTGAAGACTGGAGTGACGATGCTGAACATTTAGCTTTGCATCACAGGAATAAATAAAACCAAAAATAATTATTTATATACCAATATTATTGATTTTACTGTATTTTTAATCGAATATATGCAGCCTTGGTGAGCATGAGAAAATAAAAAAACAAATTTTACCAACCCCAAGCTTTTGAACGGTAGTGTACATAAATACACCAGAGTTCAGTTTCCATCAAAGGATAACTATATTGGGTTACCATAATATAAAATTATTCATACTGTGATGTAATATTTTCATCAGCTAAGGTCCAACTGAATTATCAAGTAGGATTAAGAAGAGGTGAGCAGGAGGTAAAGTGAACATATCTGATGGGAAAACTTGTTGACCCACAAGCGAAAATGGACTTTTAAAAGTAAAAAGTGGTTAACAAGCAGATGAACTGTATCGGAACACTGTCTAATGATGACAATAAACTCAACCACAGGATTTCCCACTAAATAATGTAGGGTAATAGCATTTCTAAGCTGCTATATAAAGCACAATGGTTATGTTTAGTGATAGACTAATATGTTGGCTATCGGTTGACCATTTTGAGATTATTGTAATTGGATGACACCCCTGCATGTTTTAACCTGTTAAGTGTCACCCCCCTTTTTTTGAATAGACATGAAAATGCACATTTCAAACTTAAATGGTTGTAATTCAAGAATGCTTTGGAATATAGACGTAAGATTGGTCTTGTTTTAAAGAAGACATTTGGCAGATTTTTGTAGAAGTTAAATAAATTAAGAAAGTGAAACAGAATAAAATGTATAGAAGTTTGAGTTTATGGAAATGTACAATGTAAAAAGAAATATTATTCATATTTTACATTAAATATATATTTTCAAAACTTGGGCGACTCTAAAACTGCAGAAAAATCAAAGCCAAAAATCTGAACAAGTTGTGTTTAAAATTTTTGATTGATATCTCAAAAAAAAAAGAGCTTTCAGTAAGATTTTGTTTGGGCGCAGTACCCAATTTTTTCACTAGGTCACAACCAGACTCCATTACTGCCCATATAAGGGCGCCTCCATTTCCAAATGTGTTTTTGGGTGATCTAAACCATTATTTCCACAATTTTCATACAATTTATGAAGTAGACATCCTATTCAGAAGTAGTATGGGAAGTTTGGCAGATTTTGATATGAATTCAACCTCTAAGAAACACATACAAAGAACACGTATGTGCATTATAGCTCGCTGCCACACCACAAATGGTGAATTTATTCTTTTTTTCTTTATATTTAAAAAAAAAAATCAGACATTTTTTCCTAAAATAATTGAATGGATGCTATCTTTTGAACTCTTGGCATGAAAACAAACTGAGGTTTCTACCATTTTTTCATGCTTTTTCATGTTTATTGCTATTTCAAAATAAAGGTCTGAACACACCTTAGGAGTATGAAAATATTCTTGTTGCAAATTGATAAATTACGGCTCCTCTGTAATTTATTTTGAAAAGCAGTCACCAAATATGGAAACTAGAGATTGTAAGCTTTCAAATGATATATAGTTTGTCAATATTACTTAACGTTTTTACCAAGATATTACCGTAAAAAAAAAAAAAAGGCAAATGTCCCACCTGTGGGACGGTGACAGTTAAGTTAATGATGAAAAAAAAGAGTATTAATTTCACTTTAATTTGCGATTTTGTGCACATTTACCATTAAAAACCCCACATCTGTCAACCACTAGTTATGCTCAAGTAAATAAAGTGATTTGCAGACCAGTCTTGATTGAATATTAAGAAAGCAAACGTTTACTGCCTACACCCCAAAGATGTAATGTGCACGCATTTCCAAATCAGTCCAACAGACAGGGAATTTTCCCTACAAAGCCCTCCCAGCTTCCTATCTGACAATGAGCAGGAACCCTCGTTCGTGACCATACAAGGCCAGTCCCCTCGTCGACCTCCATCCTCTTGTGATCTCGCCTTAAAAGCACTGGGATTTCCAGAGATAGATTTGCTGGCTTGAAGCTTGAAAAAGTCTTGGTTGTCGTTTCTTAGGCCATCGCAGAACCCTGCTCATGTGTTTGAGATGTAGAAGAGGATTTAGATCCCAGGTTAATTTGACTTTGACGTATAGCTGTCCAAGTAGGTCTTAGAAACATGTTAGCAGGTCTACTAACATCTGACATTTGAATACTCCTTATAAGTGGCTTAAATGACAGAAAACTGGTGCAGTACAAGGACTAATCTGCTTCATCTTAAAACTGAACTTTGAAGGACTACTAATAAACTCTTAGAGCCATTATTTCCTTGTAAAAAATAATTTTATTCCCAAGAGAAGCATGAAGTAAAAGATTTGCTTTTCAGTGTTAAACACTGTCAAGATGAAACCCAAGTCTGTGGCCTTCAGTGTTCATCTATTGTTTTGCACCCACATTTTTCAGATGCACTTCCTCCTTGTAACTAGACAATGGATTTTCTGTTACACTAACTAATCTGCACTCTTGTTAACCCCCAAAAGTTGCCATTCTCGGGTTAGAAGCAATGTTGAGGTTACCAACAGGTCTATATGGTTATGGAATAATGGTGTGAAATATTATACCACTGCAAAATGATGCTAGCGATATAACAGTTCATACCCTCCAGTCACGTGGAGCACCAAACATTAGAAACCGGCTCCCACTCATTTTATACTCTTTAATTGTTTGGTGACAGGTGAAGCAATTCTGGATTCATTTTGTATGCAGTAGTAAAGCTACAACAAGCATTAACACACGTTTCCAATATATTCAAATACGTAGTAACGAATTAAGTGGAGATATTTTAAAGCAGTCAATTAAACTTAATGTTTACTATTATGTCATTAAAATTGCCTTAAATAATGTTATTTAAAGCGTTATTTAAGTTGATTTCATTAATTGATTTTTAAAATATAAACATACACATTGCAAAGGCTCCTGCTGTTGTAACGTTACCTACAACCCACCGATGTGCGACAGTTGTGACGTCAGAAGCGATTTAAACACAATGATACTTGCCTAAACCAGTTCTTTTAAGCACATTATCTTTGCATACAACACAAAGATGATTTAATGGTTTTAGCGATTACATACCTAACACATCAGCAGATCTGTGTCGGGCTATAAAGCACGCGTCGTCACCATAACACATCCCTTTCTTCAAAATCCCCTTGCGAAAGTCCTTCCCGAAGCCGAAGCTGGCGGACACCAGGCTGTAGTCCCGGCTGTCGGTTTGAGAGAGTCCGCCGATGACCGCCCGGGCCACCAGTCGACCGTACGAGAGAACGGACAGCATCACCCCCGGTTAACGTTAGTTAGACTCAGTACTAACAACAGATCCACGGCCCTTGATGACGTCTGGAGGTGTCACTTACAGCAACCACATCCACAATGTTATTAAACGACCTTACAACCGCATCAACTTTCAAAATCTCGCTGCCTTTACGAATCAATCACCGATCTGTCGCATTCAGCTCTCCATAGTGATCGATCCGATGTGATTCAGAACATCCAAGTCGAACCGGGTTTTATAAAACTCCTTTTACTCGCGTTGAGCCCCATCGCTGCGCGCTCGCGTGTCTGTTGCTCGTGCACTGAAGGCCGCGGCGCGCGACTGAAGTCTTATGACTGCTGTGACGTCAGACGCCGTTACGCAACCCGTGTCCCTTTAATGGAGTATAACAGTTTAATGGGGACCAGTGAAAGAATACCAATACATAGACTTTTGAGTTTATCAAATATGACGGACAAACTGAACCCGGTTGCACTTGATAAATTACGTATACATTTTTTTAATAAAGTTGTGATTTTATGACTACAAATGTCAGATGGAATAAGGATGTAATCAGTCATAAGTAAATTTTACAAATATAATGTATTTTGACTCATGAATATTAATTAATGGGTTACTGTGTGTTTTTGTGGTGATGCAGATTAAAAAAAAAAACAAGCTTCGTGTAATTGGCCCGTGTCTATTTCTGTATTGCTGCCTCTTTCTTGGTAAAATACAAAGACATTATTTAAGATTCCACTTGAAATATTTAGATTCTGGTTGTAAACAATCATATTTTATATAGTTTAATACGGATTCATGATTCAGAATAGAGTATTTTAGGAGTTATAGACCATTTTGGAGGGATAATGCATCTTAACAGCTTGTGGTTTCAGTCAGTACGAGAACATGGACTTCCTAACCTCTGGCCACAGGCCAGTTTCTGCAGCTTTCAGCACGTGTTGAACTTGGCTGAACCACTGATATGCCAAACTACTAGCATCAGTACTTTCAATTAAACCTGTCTTATGATGTTAGTAATGTGGTAGAAAAAGTCCCATGGTTCCACAGACAAGGCTTAAGCCTAGTCCTACACTACAATGCATGTTTGAGCTGAAACTGAAAGCAACTTGCACTGCCATATCTTAAAATATGCCAGTGCCATTGTTTTGTCTCAAGATGCACAACAGTAATGTTTTTTTAGGTATGTTTTTAAAAGCTACTTAAATGTTCTAATTGAACTATGCCTAATCGTGTCTGTGAAACCAGGCCTAAGTCTGGTAGTTTATTATACTGAGGTTGGTCTATTTCCAATGGGGTGGTGTGGTGTTATGAAACAGATGTGTTGACTTACAGTTTTTCTCAGTCGCTTTGGTGCATTTCTCACATCACTATTTACATTTGCACAACAGTTAGTTCAACCTCCACAACATTTAGTCATTTGTGCACGTCATAGTATCAGTTTCTCATTCCTTCCAACAAATTGCAAATGCTTTTGGACATGCATCAATTGCTTTCATACAACTCTCTGCTGTTTTATAACATTATCATTTGCTTGTGTCATGTCAGTCAAAATTAACTATACTTGTGAATGCTGAATAGTCATTCCATATAAAACTAATAGTCCTCATTTCACTGCTTGAGTCATCACATACAAAAATGTTGAACTAGTTGTCGAAATCTGTCAAGCTAATTTTACTATTTTTGTTATCTTTTTAAAAAAATATATTTTTTTATCCTAAATTGAACAATTTCTCTCAGGTGAACCTCAGCTTTCATTGATGAGAAGGGATGTGCATGAATGATTTACAGTACTATGTATGTTGTATGTTCAGTTCCAATATGTACTGCAATATTGTTTACAGTTTTGCACAGCTCTACCCAAAGGGAGTTTATGTTTGTTGTAAATAAGGGTGTATTTTTTATTTTGCACAATGCTGTGAACAAATTAGATTTGCAAAGAGCATATGCAGTAAAAAAATGTGAAACATACATATCCAGTGAAACATACACATATTCAGTTACCTCACTAAATACAGTAATGTGTAACTTTACTGTAGTTTTCAAATGGCTGTGCAAATAGTATATAGTGCTGTCTTGAGCATTTTCAGGTAGTGTCACCAAGATCTGACTTTTTTTTTTGCATTGGAAAACATTTACAGAGTAAACTGTCATAATGAAAACATGACAAAGCCATTTGTATATCTTGTTCATAAACAATGGTGTAGGGACTTTTCATCTTGATGACACTGACACTTTCATTGACAGCTTTTGAGGAATGATCCATTTTGAGCAAGTGACACGCTTTTGCAGGTTATCAACTAGGTTTTGCAGTTTGTACTAATTGTTTTGAGAACTGCATTAACTGTTGTGCAAATGTAAATAGTGATGTGAGAAATGCACCAAAGCGACTGAGAAAAACTGTAATGAAGTCTTTGCCGCCATCTAGTGGTCGTGCTGGCGCAGTACAGCTTTAGACAAACAACATGAATAGAATGTCATCCGCTGATTATAAGGTTATGTTGTCAACGTTTTTTTATTTATTTTTATTTTTTTATAACTGATGTATTGAAAAAGTGTAATCTGAATGTCTATTCGATTTTTTTAGTCTTGCATTAATCTTAATTATACAACTTTTTTTATGTACACGATTTTGTTCCCATGCTGCTGCTGAAATGGCGTTAAAAAATAAATATCAATATCAATCAGTGACTAAATATTTTAGATACTCTTCTCTCTTTCTGTATCACTTGTGCTACAACGTTCAACACTGCAGTGTAGGCCTGCAAACGCTGGTATGTTCACTGCAAATGCCAGGAAAGTTTAATATGTTGTTTCTTTTTACTAAATAATTTGAAGCTTGTTTCAGTGCCAGTCTTTATTTATACATTCTAAGATTTAATTCACGGTTTTAGGTTAAAAACACCCAGTATAGCCTATACTCCGTATAATAAACTCGTTCACCTAACCTTGCACATCTTTGAAAGAGACTGTAAGAAGTGGACGATCAGCCTGAGATGACTCGCCACTGCAGAAGTTTGTAAAAATGTACCTTGACTTCTTTTAAAGGTTCAGGGTTGTGAAATAACAATAACACGAGAGACCTTGTATTGTAAGTCCACTACTCAGACAGTAGGTGGCAGTAAGGGCTTATGTTAGTTAGTCTCTCTTTACCAGTGTTTTTCTGCACCGCTTTTTCTTCAGTGTCACTGAAAAGAAACTCTTTTACTGTCTATGAAAAGAAATAATATGAAACTTGAATGTGAGTTTGCTGTCTGTATTGAAGTTGATGCAATATAAAAACCGTGTACCGCGAAGTAATGGCAAGAAATGTACTTCTAATGACAGATGCAGTCCGATTTACGAATATATAATACTATAGGCCTAATACAGTCTTCAGTGTCACATGATCCTTTAAAAAAAAAGAAAATAAATCAATACTTTTATTCAGCTAGGATGTGTTTATACACACACACACACACATATATATAATGAAATATTTTAGTTTGAGTGTATCTTTATATTTACTTTCTTTATAGTAAATAACACTTGCTTTGCTGTTTTGCTATCTAATACAATGGCATTCATAAGTTTATAAATTGATTTAACTGTCCAAATATTGTTTGGGGCTGCTGTAAATTGATCAGAAATCAACATTATGCAAAGGTATAGGCTAATGAATAATTTTGCTGCACATGTTTTATTAGGCACTGTGTATCATCATCATAACCTATACAAATCACAACACCAACTCTAATATTAAATGCATTCTCGTTTGGTTTAATAGTTCAATTCAGTGCTGGAAATGTAAGAGGACAATCTTTTTTTGCACCATATATGCAGAACTACATCTGAGAAAGTCCTGATGTTTATTTGAGAGCTGTTGAAAGTGAGATATTTCACTCTTGGTCCTTCTCCTCTCCATGTGTGATAATGTAAACCAGATTCTTGTAGTCCAGATTACCTGCAGCGTCTGGAGGAAAAGCACTAAACATCTCCTCCATCTGAGGAAAGACGGAGCAACAATATAGTATTATGGTGTTTCAATGGGTTTTACATATTTTGAATTCACTATTTGTGTTCATAATCTATAGATAAACACCTATAGCCAGTTTTTTATTTGTATATAATACGAATGTCATTGTGACATATCACAGTGCTGCCTAGGACACAGAGAGCTGAAGTGTGACATAAAACAAATAATCTCAAGATGTCAAACCTCTTCTGGAGAAAATCTGTCCGCTTGCGTTGTCAACATCCCTGACAAACTGTGAGGAGAGACGAACTTCGGTTTAACCTTTTGAAATAATCGAATTACGTCTGGCAAACACTTCACACATGCTTGCAGGGTTTGAACAGGCTGTATGTACTGCATCTATTCAGTACAGTCACAAAGTTGCAAAACAAAGCAGAATCTTTGGAGGAATGGATTTACAGAGAAGCAGGGAAATCTTTTTATAGTATTGTGTAGCTTAAATATTACTCACAAATCCTTCCTCAAAGTCCCCTTTCCCTCGGGGTCGAACACTTTAAAGGCATTCAGGATAGTCTCCTCTGCATCGGCACCTGTTTTTGTTTTTTTATGGAGCAATGGAAAACTGGTGAGAGAGATGACTGAACTTAAAATCCTCTAGGAATGCAAAAAAGACATACTTTGTACATGACTCCTAGTGGAATCTGACATGGGAATCTTCATATAGGCTCATAGAAGAGCTTCCAGAACATAATAGTTCCTTATTGGCCCATTATGATTCTCAGTGGGATCAAATTACGTAGGACTTTAATAGGAAAGAAAATCCCTGTATGATTTCTTGTCCCCTTGTAGACTTATTCCAAAACAACCAGAGTTTAAATAATATACAATTTATACGATTTTAAGAATTAAAACATATTCTGAATAAAATGTTGTGATGCCATGGTGATGTTGGTGGTTGAAACAGTAATATTGTGAAATATTATTACAATTTGAAATAACTGTTTTCTATGTGAATATGTCAAATTGTAGTTTATTCCTGTGATCAAAGCTGTATTTTCAGCATCATTACTCCAGTCTTCAGTGTCACATGATCCTTCAAATCATCATAATATGCTGATTTGCTGGTCAAGAAACATTTCTGATTGTTATTGATGTTGAAAACTGTTGTGCTGCTTCAAATTCTTATGGAAACCATTATAGATTTTTCAGGATTGTTTGATGAATAGACATTTTTTTTTAAATAGAAATATTTTGTAACATTATTAATGTCTTTACGGTCACTTTTGATCAGTATCATGCATCCTGCTGAATAAAATTATTGATTTCTTAAAAAAAATCTTACTGACATCAAAGTTTTGAATGGATGGATGACAGACAGACAGACAGACAGACAGACAGACAGACAGACAGACAGACAGACAGACAGATAGATAGATAGATAGATAGATAGATAGATAGATAGATAGATAGATAGATAGATAGATAGATGAATGATAAATAGATAGACAGACAGATGATAGATAGATAGATAGATAGATAGATAGATAGATAGATAGATAGATAGATAGATAGATAGATAGATAGATAGATAGATAGATAGATAGATAGATAGATAGATAGATAGATACACTCTAAAAACTCCTGGGTTATTTCTTCAACCCATTTTCTGGGTTATTTGTGTTGGGTTAAAATTATGGGTTATTTTTTCAGAGAGTACCCATTTTCTGGGTTATAGGGCTAATATTTTGACCCAATTCCTGGGTTGTTTGAGTTTCTGGGTTATTTTTCAAAGAGTAACCCATGTTCTGGGTCCCCCCTCGGCCCCTCCCCCCTGCAGTTGTTCTGGAATTTTCTCACAACAGTCATTTGAAATAACCGACACTTCGCGCTCGATCCGTTTTGGCCTGTGCTTCCTCGGTGCAACTTCGTCGTGTATTCAAGGTAAGCGAGTATTTTCAGTGTTGGTATAATGTAATATTTTCTGTGTCCATGTCCCCGTTGCTAGTTTAGCACCATTTGCTGAAAAAGTTACCATGGCTTATAGTTGCTACGTTGAGACTAGTGTTAGCTGTGGTAATTGTGGTTGTCATGTACGTTAGCTACACTATCGCGAAAACATCTAACTTGTAAAGTCAAAATAAATATGTGTTTTGAGTTTGTCAGACTAAAGAAGAAAGTGTTATTAACCACCCAGACAGTTTGAAATGATTAAAAATAACGCTAGGTTCATGAAATTAGGGTGAAATGAACAAAATGGGTGAAATGCTTTTTACACATTGTTGAGAAATACATTATGACCTATTTAATGTGTTTAGAAGAAAATTACTGAATTCACTTTAAAAGGTCTTTAAATTCTATTTTTCATAACATGTGCTGTACTTATCTCATTGTTATAATAACGGCAATAATACGGTAACGTAGCTACAGTGCAGCTAACTTAGTGGCAACGTCGCGGCTAGAGCGACAACACAATCGTTGAGTTATTTTTACCAGCTGCGCCGTGCTTATCATATTATACAGTGCTCTACTGGCTGAAGTAGTGAGAGTTAAAACCTGTTAAACTTTGCAAGTGTGCCGCGCACTGAAGCGTTTTTTGGTTAAATAGTTCAAAGTTACTATAAGATTTAATGTTATTACCGTGACAAACTATACATCATATGACTCAAGTTTCAGTATTTGACCACTATTGTATTCTGATAAACTTATATTGACAGTTATGTCTTAATTTGTGTCAGAAGTTATGAAAAATATAGTCGATTACTTTAATATGAATTATGATCGTCAGCCGCTCTCATTGAAAAAAAAAAAATCCTGTGCTGTCGTCATGACAGCGCTTGACAAAACAACGTGCCTCAGGGCTTTTAGCTAAAAAATTTGCAGATTTGGAGAAATATTGATAGATTCTCATAGGTTTACATCAGAGTTCTATAGACAGGAATAATATTTATTGAATTTATACCCAAATGTGTCGATGTAATAATTATGAGCACTGGATACTCTGATGCTGTGTTTTCAATCCATAAGAGCAGCCTGAGGGCGCCCTATGCACATGTAGTCCATATATGTTACACACTAAGAAGTCATAATCATGTGACATTCCAGGACGTCCCTGACATAAACAAAGCTAACAGAGATCGCTGTAACATGCATATAAAGATGTTGCGAAGACAATAAACATGATTGCAATGATATTTGATTGACCTGTGTTCTTCGAGCCATGCCAGGTATTTTCATAATAATAGATTATATTTATAATGTAATGCTAATGGATATAGACTTTATCATCGTGCAGAATACTATAAAATAATATATTGTTTGTCTGATTTTTTTATCTGAAGCCAAATCAGATCACAGAAGGTTATTTAAAACAGCCAGTCGTTAGTAATTATAATGCAGACAAAAGAAAAGCATATTTTATGCTTTTAGTACAAAGGGTTCATGAACTGTATCTGTTTCAGTTTGGGTATGCCATTTCTGGGGATTTTTCAAAAGTGGGGTTTGCAGCCTAACAGATTAAAGAAGCGGGTCAAGTCTTCGAATTGTTGCTAACCTCTATATTACTATGTTTTCTCCAGGTCATTTTAAATGGACAGCTTTGTCGCTGATATGCTAACTGAGGGGCGGCTGTCTGAGCTGATAGAGAATTTTAGAGGTGAG